>NC_056751.1:369061048-369271048 GCF_019279795.1 Protopterus annectens
ATGTTTGTGTGGGGAATTAACTTAACTAGGGTTAAACTATTCCTGGCGCCATAAAGTCTGCTCTTCAAATTTTCCCTTGCAACTAGCCAGCTTTTTAGTTTTAGCACTCAAATCTGTTTCTTTGAGCTCAGCAGTTATTCAGAACTCATTGTAAGCAATAAATAAGTTACAAATTACTACAGCACTCAACTTTCCTCACTTGTCTAGAGGAAAACAGTTTTTAGTACTTAATAAGCACCTATTCAGGTGTGTCTAAAGGTCATCTCCTAGTGTTTTCTCCTGTCTACCTGATGAACCTGGGCATTTTGGGACAATGCAGCAATTGCCTCATGTACACAGACAACCCACTCCTCCTACCACCCAACACTACGACCTGTGAGAGATGCACTTATATAGCCAAACTGGAAGCAAAGCTCTCTTCACCGAAGACTGGACTAGACAGTCAAGAGGAGAAGGTAAACACTTGCACCACACCACACTCATCACATAGTCCCTCAAAACCTACACCACTAAAACACACAGACAGAAGCACAAAACACACACCTACATTCACAGAGGCTCTTAGTAAAAATCTGCCCAAACAACCGAGACCTCCAAAGCAGAAATGCAAGCAACCTCCACCCCCCAACACAACCCAAATGGCACATAGCCACATACTCAGTGTGCCACTTAACTACAGCCCATAAGGCATAACGTACCCAACACTCTAGTCATAGGTGACTCTATAGTCAGGCACACTGATGTTCCACTCACCAGGCTAAACAAGGAAAAAGTTGCTGTCAGCTGCCTGTCATGTGCCAGGATCTGCCACATAATGCACGCACTCAGGTTACTCCACAACAAGTACAAATATGACTCTGTCATAGTCCATGTTGGTGTGAATGACCTGAGATGTACCTCCCTGGACTACATGAAAAGAGACATGGAGGAACTCTGCGATCTTGCAGCCCAAGCAGGTATGACCCTAGCCCTGAGTAGCATCCTGCCATCACCCAGAATGATACCACAGTACAAGGACAAAATGATTGACTTTAACAATTGGCTAAGCTTCTGGTGTCATTCTAAGGGAATCCAGTATCTGTCTTCCTGGGATGATATGGTCGATAGACCACGATGCTTTGCCAGAGATGGCTTGCACCTGTCGCCCTTGGGATTCCAGATACTGGCAAAGGCTCTTGCCACCCCTATAGTGCCTTTTTTTAGGTAAGGTTCAAATGACAAATTCACCACCGTAACAGGTACAAGCAAGCAAAATCTGAGGGTAATGCTACTCAATGCTAGAAGTCTAAACCTCAAACTGCACTCACTCACGGCACTCCTTAAAATGGAGAACATTTACATCTGTGCAGTGACAGAGACCTGGTTCAAATCTCCAGAGAGAACCCCTGCATCACCAGGCTATAATAAATATCACACCTTTCGGCCACCAAACCTGGACCGAAACACTAATGGTGGAGACGTGTCCATATTCATTAAGGCTATCCACACCTCCAAGCTAGTTGCTCAGCATAATGCATCTGAGATTATCCAAGCTCAACTAACTCTGGGCAAAACCACAATCCAGATTGTAGCTTGCTACAGACCCCTCACCATGCCACAGGATTCCCACTCCTCTTTGCTTGATTCACTAGAAAATATTAAGGTACAACCCAACACTCTAATAATGTGTGATTTCAACTACCCTACCATTAACTGGGAAAACTACTCATGTACCAACTCTTTTGCTCAACGTTTTCTGGAAATCATCAATTCCATTGCCTTGGATCAACTTATCCACACCCCCACCAGGAGCAGCAATATCCTAGACCTGGTCATCACCAACATGGGTGACCAGTGTTCCACACCAGAGGTCAGTTCCTCGTTGGTCAGATCCGACCACAAGCTAATCACCCTAGACATCCACATCCTGCTCCCTCCCCCCATTAGGAAAACAACTGTAAAAAATTTCTCCAAAGCCAACTTCACGGTTCTTAAAACAGAAGTGACAAACTTCACGACACCCATGCAGATGGACAATAGAGGTATGACTGCTGAATCCTACACAAATGCACTTTATAAGCACTTACATGAGTGCATGGATTGCGCTATCCCTAACAGAATCAAGATGCTATCCTCCAAAAAAAGGAAGCCAATCTGGTGGTCTTTTGCCATAAACAAACTCTGCAACAGAAGAAAGAAACTGTTGCAAAAAAGAGTAAAATCCCATGATTGGAGGAACTCACTGGTCAGCCTCAGTAAGAAGCTGAGATCCCTCATAAAATCCTCCAAAGCTAGTTATGAAAACAAAATTGCCACTGATTTTAAAGACAACCACAAAGCATTCTATAGCTATGTCAAGGATCTCAATGGCAACACTCAGATCTGCTCTGAGTTACAGCACAATGACACTAATTATATAGAACCAACTGATATTGCCAACATCTTAGCAGATAGGTTCAGTGCTAACTTTACCCCCCTCTCACCCTCTAAAGGGCCCATCTTTATACCGGAAGAATGCAAAGTTCCTGTAATCATGACTGCACAGATAAAAACCTCACTCTCCAAAGCCAAGAACACAGCATCCATGGGACCTGACAACATCCTAGGCTGCCTTCTACACAAACTACAGAATGAACCGGCACCCCACCCAAGTACCATGTTCAATCATAGCCTTACCTCAGGCTTTGTGCCCATTGAATGGTGAACTGCGACGGTTATCCCACTCCACAAAGGGGGGGGTCACAACAGACCCCGGGAACTACCGCCCCATTAGCCTGATGAGTCTGGTCTGCAAGGCTATGGAACGTATCATCATGGAACACATAAACAAAGGCACTGGAGATCTCCAAACTCTGGACCCCACTCAGTTTGGGTTTGTAAAAGGCAGATCATGTCTCCTAAACCTGATAGACTTCTTTGAAGTAGTCACCAAAGCCATAGATGAGGGTAAGGTGGTTCACACAGCCTATATAGATCTCGCCAAGGCATTCAACACTATCCCTCACTGTGGAATTATAGATAAACTCACTAAACTAGGTATAAATCCCTATGTCACAAGATGGGTTGCCAACTGGCTTACTGACAGAACCCACACTGTGAAAGTAGCAGACTCCAAATCAGACTTCAGACCAGTGACAAGTGGAGTACCACAGAGTTCAGTCTTGGGTCCTCTCCTGTTTGGTATCTAATTCTCTGAAGTACAGGCTAACACAGAAGGTCTTTGGCTAACTAAATTCGCAGATGACTGCAAACTAGGAGCCATAATCAAAACTCCTAATGATGTAGACATCCTACAAAAGGGCCTCACTGAGACAGATGCCTGGTGTCAAAGCCATGGTCTCAAGCTCACTGCCAAAAAGTGCATTGTCATCCACTTTGGTAAAAACTCTGTACCCATGAACTACCACATAGGCGGTAGTCTACTTAAAATTGAAAGTGTGATAAGAGACCTTGGGACACAGGTGGACAGTAGTCTCTCCTTTGATAATCACATCGCCACAGTGGTCAGGAAATCCTTCTACATGGCGCACCTCATCACAAAACGATTCTCATCCAGAAAAAAAGAGGTCATTGTTCCCCTCTACTCATCACTCATTAGACCCATTATAGAGTACAACGCCCCTTTTAGTATGTACTTCATAAGACATCTACAACTGGAAAGGCTTCAAAAATACCTCACAAAGAGGATTACTGGCCTTAAACAGATGCCTTATGCAGACCGCCTCAAAAAACTCCAGCTTTACTACGTTGCATATCACCTACTCAGAGGCGATCTGTGCCTAAAATACAAAGTTATGTCAAACCCAGAGCTGTTGGACATGCCCCACTTAAAGAAATCCCAATCCCTCCAAGCTACACTCTCTAGGGACCTATACCTTGTCACCACAATAAACAGAACATGCTTGAGGGATAGATTCCTGTCCCAGAGACTTCCCATACTCTGGAACAGACTACCTATTTATGTCAAACAGAGCTCCTCATTAGCGCTCTTCAAGAAAAATCTTGATGATTTGATGGGTAATAGGAAATTCACCCCAGGGATCACTTCTGTGGTTCTGCTTGACAGGGGCACAAGAAAATAATTTTCTTGGGTGGCGAAAGCCAAGGTACCATTTTGGCTAGACTTTTATAGGCCCTAGGGCCAATAGCCTAGTACCTACCTATGAACCTATGAATTTATGATAGTTAGATCTTCGGTGTATGCCTTCTGCTCATGGAATTTTTTGCAAGTATTGTATGCTGGAGTAATGGTTCCTCTACTGACTTTTACTGCTCAGTATGTCACTAAATGTTAATTAGACATAAGGGTTTTGAGCTGGATAAAGTATGATTGTACAATATGCCTCCCTTGTGATGTTACTAGTGGTAATAGTTGTATATATTTTTTCTTACGGTGATACTGCTTTTATCCCAGAACATTAATAGTTTTGTGAATCTAGGACAATGGTTCACAATTTTTGCATATGTCAGATACTCTGAACCCTGTTTCTTTGCCTATAAGAAACTCACATATCTGAATTGGGGCATGTACAACTTTTAGGATGGCGATATGCCCTATGGGGGCATTTTCATACTTTGGGGAAGGGAGGAGGTAGGGAGTGGCAATTCTTATTAGGAAAGGGACATTATATGAGTTGCTTAAAGAATGTAGAGAGAGAGAGAGAGACTAGGCAGGTATATAGCTCTTAAGGAACTGTTGGAATGACTGTCATTGCAGACTATACCCACCAAGTATTTCCTGTGTTGAAAAAAAACAAGAGGTGTTGAATTAGCAAGTTTAATGAGTGAGTGGGGCTTTTTTCTAGATGGGTTTATACTATAGAGTGGGGACTGAAAAACTGTGATGTGCTGTAGTCCTGTCTCACCTTTATTCTTACATATGGGTTTGGAGTCAATCCTTGGCTCTGACTTGACCGATTACAAAGCTTAAAGTCTCTTAGTTGGCTCATGGCAAGGTAGGTATCCCATAGTGCACTAGTAAGAATCCCCAGATCTCGTTTGCTGCGTCTGCAAGTTTAGAAGTGCTTCTTGCTTGGCCGTGGCTAAGTTGCATATTTTTCATTATTATTGCAGTTTTATTGATATTTCTTCACATAAGGATAGCTTAGTTTACTTAGTCTTAGCAATAGTTTTTCATAGGTAGTTAATAGTAGTGTCTTTTGGTAAATTTATGTAGTTGGTATTCAGAACTTGTTGGCCGTTCTAGGCCTGTTTTTGTTCTCTGTGTGATATCCTTCTGTGTGCTAGTTTTTTGACATAGTTTCTATTAGTGTAGGTCTGCGTTTGGGTTAGGACCTTGTTTTATGTCTAGTTCTCAATAGTATAGTATATTGTGTGCACTGTCATTTACTATTATTGACTAGTTTTTGCCTGCTGTTTAAGATTTACTATTTGTAGTACTTTCTGAATTAGCTTCTTTCCTCTTTCCGTAGCTAGGTCCGTTTAAGTTAGACTACCTAGTCCTCGGTTTAACTTTCTGACTTTTTTCCTCAACAGGGCTAGGCCCATTTAAGTTAGCGGACCTAGTCCTCTGTTGTTTTCTCCTCTGTGTGGTTAGTTTAGTGGAGCTAGGCCCATTTAAGTTGGAGGACCAAGTCCTTGGTTGTATTTTGTGTGCAGCTTCTTAAAGGGTGAGGCCCATTTAAGCTAGAGGACCTTGTCCTCTTTTTTGTTTCATAGAACTTCCTTTTGTAGACACATCAAAGGAATCCAAAGATCATAAACCTTCAGGTTTTAAAAAGTGCCTTAAGTGCTCCCAAAAAATCTTGATTACTGATGGGCACAGTAATTGTGTTTACTGCCTCGGAGCCATTCATCTACAGGAAACTTGTTCTTTCTGTCATTCCTTCAGCTCCAGAGTTCTCCAAGAAAGAAAGAACAAATTAATACTGAAAGGTCTCCTTAAGCCTTCCTTTGAGGAGGACTTAGCCAGCTCTTCTTCATTCTCCAAGTCTCACTCATCAAAGAAAGAGAAGGTCAAGTCGGCCAAGACATTCTCCTGCGCCGACTATTTTGTCTGAATCTCCTCAGAAAACTTTAAAATTGGATAAGCCTTCTACCTCTTCAGCTCCACTGTCCTTGCAGCTGGTCGAGGTTATTGATGTTGACACTGCAGTGTCGGCCCCGAGTCCTTCATTGCCGACTACTGTGAAATTACATCAGAGCCGGTCCAGAGAGCTATTTCTGGTCTCCCCAACTTTACGATCTCCCATTTTACAGATATCTAGGCTGCCTACCCTGTCATCCAGATCATCCAAGAGCCTTTCAGAAGAGGATATAGAGAGAGTAGTGCTTAGACTTTTGAAGTCATCTGCTTTACCCAAATTGTTGTTGGCTCTGACCCAGTCAGTTCCAGAGCCATCTAAGACCATTCTCCCTGTTTTGGTTCTTCCTCCGAGCTGTATTGGTCCTTCAGAGCCATAGATTTCGGTGCTGCTTGTTGTGGAACCCTCGGTTCCAGCTCTCCTTGTGGCTGTCTCGGAGCCAAATTGAGTTCTGACACCTTCAGTGCCATCTTTGGTGTCTAGGAGCCAAAGCTCACCAGTCAGCCTCAACAGGAATGCTTGGACCTGAACGTCTTCAGTGCCGAGTCTACCTCTCAGTGCATCGGCTAGGTTGAGCTCGGACCCTACATCCATCTCGGAGCCGATCGCTTTGGAGCCAAGGGCTACCTCTGTCTCCTTGGAATTGGGGCTGTCTTCAGAGCTGGAGAAATCTGGATTTGAAATGATGAGGAGTATGCTGTTCCAGTTGTCAGTTCTGCACAAAGGTACCGATACTCTTTCCCCTCAAGCACTGACCTCTGTCTCAGCACCATCTCTCTCTCTCTTGACAGCAGAGACCCACAGCCTCAGGAGCCCCTGTTGAGTGGCCCCCAGTCTTCAGAGACCTCCCCAGAATACCCTTCTGATGAGCCCCCTTGGAAGAGGACATGCAAGAGGAAGCATGTAGACTCCCCAGATGAGTCCATCACCTCAGACACTGACCTCGAGGAGTCAGAAGGGTCCCCCAGGTTGTCCTCTGATAATATCTCCTTTGTAGATATCTTAGAGATTCTGAAGCAGAGAGGCAACTGGCCCACTGTCACCTCTTCTGATGAGGAGTCAGTGTAGCTGAAGGCTTTTGGGTCTCAACCTTCAGCCTCTTGGGTGTTTTCACCTTTTGATGAATGCCTGGATCTAGTTATTTGAAAGGTGTGGGAAACTCCTGATGCCATGGAACCAGTCCTCAGAAGACCCAACAAATTTCTCTCGGCCCCTAAAGAGAAAGAGTTCTTAACCAAAGGTATGCCTGTAGTGTGTGTGCCATGGTGGTGGCAGCCACTAAGAAGGAACTAGCGGAGACTTCTACATCTGTCCATCCACCAAACAAGGATTCTTGAACAATGGATAGATACGGGAAGCATATCTTCTCTTCAGCGGCTTTTACTCTCAGATCGCTGAACTATCTCACACATTTTACTAGGCTTCAGAGAGATCTCCTAAAGGAGCTAGGAGATACTGTCCAAGGTACATCAACTGAAGGAGTTGTCCACCTTAAACTCCATTGTTAACTCCTCCATGAGGCTAATCTCCTATGCAGCAGACAGAGGGAGTAGGGGAGTGGGTTCAGGAGTTTCCCTTAGGGGAGACACTCCTGGATGCGCCTATGTAATTTTGCGGAGCCCATCAAATCTACTTTTACCAAGTTCAATGGTTCCTCTTTGTTTGGACCAAAGGTAAAAGATATACTCACCAGGTGCAAACAGGAAGGGAAAACTCTGTCTGCCATGGGAGTACGTTTGACCTTCCCTTCTAGACCATATCCCAAGGGTCAGAGAGGTGGGAAAATGTGGTTCAAGAAGTCCCAGACATTTTTCCCGGATGCACAGGGTGATTCCTCCTTCAGAGGCAGAGGAGGAGGAGCTAATGGTAGACATCACCCTAGAGGCAGGGGGGTCCACAAAACCAGGATGGCCATGATTCTTTTTGCGGCCGTCCCTATCAGCGTTCCTGATGTGGGGTTCGGCTGTGCTTCTCTGGAGCCAGTCAGGGGTCGCTTATCTTTGTATCCAGAAGCCTGGCTCAACATCACCCAAGACAAGTGGGTACAAAGAATAATCACCAGAGGATACTCCATACCCTTCTTTCTTCCACCCCACACCCCCAAGAAGATCCCAGATGTTCCACCGAATCACAGGGATCAAGTAACTATAGAAGTTCAAAAGTTGCTTTCAAAGAGAGTCATCCAAACCGTCCCCACAGACCAGATAGGATTCCGAACTTATTCCAGATTATTTTTAGTGCCAAAATGAACAGGGGACTAGAGGCCCATTTCGGACCTCAGCAAACTAAACAAATCCATAAAGAAGGCCATGTTCTGAATGATAACCCTGCAGTGTATACTCCCGCTATTAGGGAAAGACAATTAGATGTGCTCCATAGACCTCCAAGATGCGTACTACCACATAAAAATGGACAGAGCATCGAGGAGTTATCTACACTTCCAGCTGGGAGCCAGTCATTACCAGTTTCGTGCTCTGCCCTTTGGTCTCACCACAGCCCCCAGGGTGTTCACCAAATGCATGGCGGTAGTGACAGCTCACTTGAGACGTTTTGGATTCCAAGTGTTTCTGTACCTGGACAACTGGCTCCTGCCCGCCACCACCAGGCACCTACTCCTACAAGCCAGAGATTCAACCATCCAGGTCTGTACCCAGCTGGGAATTATGATAAATTGGGAAAAGTCTGCCTTGTCGCGTCTCAATTTGTGACTTTTATAGGTGCAGAAATAGACACAGTCTCCATGATGGCTCATCTCCCTGCAGACAGCATTCAAAATCTCAGACAACAGATTTACAGCTTACTTCCTCTACAAAATGTCAAAGCAAAGTCAGTACTGAAACTGGGGTAAAGCATTGATGCAAATGAACCTTTTTTTAGACTCCGATCTGGTCTGGGGAAGACCACTTTTTTAGCAGATGGCCAATTTCGCCAAGCGCCTCCCGCTGACCGGTGGGACGCCTGGGAGGGACTTCAACTTTGGAAAGATGCGCCGGGAACGCCCGCCCCCAGCGTCCAGCAGGCAGTCAGGTCGAAGGTTGCCAGGCGCGCCGCGGCCGCCTGTGAGCCGTTCAGGTTCCCTTCTGGGAGTTTCTCCCTCCCTCTGCCTGGTGGCGTCCTCCTGTCCTCCCTCTGCCGCGGAAGGACTGGTTGTCCTGGCACTGCCCTCGAGCTGGGACATCTTCTCTGACCTTTCTTTCTTCTTGACCCTTAGGACCTAGAAGCCCTCTGGGGGGGTGCAGCGGAGCGGCCGGCAGACTCCGTCAGACAGCTTTTCGCTCTGCCTGGCTCTGGGTCAGGTCAACGGTCTTGCCAAACAGACCAACAAAGGCGTTGGCAAGCAAAACGACGCTGAAGGGCTCAAAAGACGCAGACGGAGCCAGGCCTTGGACCACCTGACCAGTCCTGTCCCTCAGCTCTCTAGCGCCTCCGCTGCATAGGAGAGTAGCCCCGATAGAAGTATTTGTACAGCCCTTACCGAGGATAAGTAACTTCCTTAGTGTCACAAAGCAGATAAATGGAGGTTGAAGGAATCAAACCCTGGACCAGAGTAAGCAGCTTGCTGACAGCTCATAGCCTTGATCCTCTGTGCTAACAAAATGCAGTTTTTGAAAAAAGTACATACAGCTTTGTGGAAGATAGTTCAGGATGGCTTCATTCCCACCCAACATAGTCCAGCCAAAGATATTCTCTCAAAGCTAGTCCCAAAATGTCCAAGGCTCAGAGGCATTTTCCTTTAGTACCTTTACAGTGCAAGTAATAACAGTCCCACATGTAGTGAAGACTCTCATGACACTTCCCAAAACAAACAAACTTCACAGATATATCAGCCTTTTCCTGACTTACCTTTGCTAGATAGCAGCTTGACTCAGTTAAAGATGTTTTCTTCCACTTGAAGATGCTGGAGACTACAGCCCCCCCCAAGAAATCCATTTAGGGTTAGAGATCACCCCCCAAGAAATCCATTTAGGGTTAGAGATCACCCCCCAAGAAATCCATTTAGGGTTAAAGATCACCCCCCCCCGCAAGAAATCCATTTAGGGTTAGAGATCACCCCCCAAGAAATCCATTTAGGGTTAGAGATCACCCCCCCCCCAAGAAATCCATTTAGGGTTAGAGATCACCCCCCCCCCAAGAAATCCATTTAGGGTTAGAGATCACCCCCCCCCCAAGAAATCCATTTAGGGTTAGAGATTACCCCCCAAGAAATCCATTTAGGGTTAGAGATCACCCCCCCAAGAAATCCATTTAGGGTTAGAGATCCCCCCCAAGAAATCCATTTAGAGTTAGAGATGCGCACACATGCACACACCAAGCCTATTGAGCTGTGGACTAAAATATAGCCAGTAAAGCTCTCTCGTGACTCCTTGTTTCACTCCTATAAAGCTTGCATCTCTTGTCAGCAACATATCCTGTAATGTATAACGTGAATTTGGTTGGGTCTTTCCTCCTGCTTTCAGCATTGCTTTCCCTAGTGTTCAAATGTGGTAAAGCAGCCACAGTAGTGCATGGAACACAATTTCAGCATCTGCAGTACTTAAACCATATTTATTTTATCTATACATACAGAAATGCAGACTGCAGTTTCACCATAGAAGACCTCATTGGTGCTAATTCATTACAAGTAGAAACATGGTTGCTTGCAAAAAGTAAGGTCCCCTTACTCTAACTCAAACAAATGAAAGGACATAATAAAAATAGAAAAAGATTAAAATGAGAAACAAGACATAAGGAAAGACATTTGTTGTGATTGCCAGTATCTGACAATCACATAATTCAAAATATACCACAGTACAGCAGATATAACAACAGTACTTACAAGGCCACGGTGGTGCAGCGGTTAGTGCTGTAGCCTCACAGCAAGAGGTTCTCCCATTCGATTCTCGGCTGGAGCACCTTCTGTGTGGAGTCTGCATGTCCTCCCCATGGTTGATTGACGTATAAAGACATGCAGGTAGGTGCGTGCGTGAATGGGTGTGCATTGTTTGAAGGTTGAGCATCGGGCTGGCAGCTCGGCACCGTACAAATCCACTTTCAATCATTAGCGAACCAGAGTTCCGCTGTGGTGACCCCTAACTGGGAAAAGCCAAAAGACATTACTTTTTACTGATACATGTAATATTTAAAAAAAATAACAGAAACATACAGTAAAATTAATTTAGTGTCCTTGATGTACTACCAACTTCCTTGATTCTATTGATGCAGGACATATGAATTGTAAATATACTGTACACAGATTAGTGTATGTGTATAAAATAGGTTACCTATTAAGTAAGTGAATGCTTAATATAGCGAACGTTGTTTAATCGACAGCTAAATGTCGAAACAGAAAATTCCCGAAGAGACAGAACAGCGATTTTTTTCCCAGGGAAAAAATTACTGGAATGTTTTTGGGACTTTGCCATTTCTTCCACTGTGGTGCAATCTCGGAGTTGGTATATTTAAGTAGGGGAAAAAAAATTGCTGTTCCATTTGTTCGGAATTTTGTGTTTTTGTTTTTTTTTGGGTCAATTATACAGCATTCGCTTTTATAAGCTGTCTCTGTTATAATATAGACCCTATAAAATATGGGTGCCATCCATTTTATTGAACATTCATTTGTTCAACAAAGTGAACTACAGGTTTGGTTGTGCAATTTACTGAATGTCTGTTTTGTCAAATGAAGTAACTGGGTTTCTATTGGGGTGGGAATATTTGTGCAAGTCTTTGCAGGATAGGGTTAGATAAAGAGACATAGTTAGTGTATGTTTGCTTGAGTGTTTGCAGGTTACAGTTAGAGAAGGGACTAGGTATGGGGTATATATTTAGTGAAGTGCGTATTTATGGGTAGTGGGTGTCCAAGATGTCTTGTGTAGTGGTTGTGTTACAGATAGATTTCTTTCTAAGGTAAGATGTATTTTTAGGCTTAGGATTAAGCTTAGCACACATTACTAATGTAGGCAGGAAGAGCAGACAGAGAGCTTGAATAATAAACAAATAAGTGACAGCATGGTTATTATCATAACAGGGATAGGCAGAGCTCTGAAGCATTGCACATCTTTTAGATATAAAATATAATCATGATAGAGCATCTCTCATTCAAAGAAAGACACAAACTTGATTTGTTTTTAAATTGTACCTTGGTTAGTTGTTTATTTTATTTATTCTATTTTGATGAATGGCAAATCCATTCAGGTAGTACCATCTTACAATGGAGTCTTGGAAAAGAAAACTCCAACTATCCTTTTGTACAAGTGGACAGACATTTTGCAAACAGCCACTGTACAGCAGGGATATACAAATGAAATGAAAGAGAACAGTGTTTGAGAGAGATACATAAGTGAATAAATAGATGAGCAGAGGGACTGACCATATGAAGTTAACCTTATTTATAATATAAAAATCACAGTCACTATAAGGAATGCACAACAGCATGACTCACAGTAAAGTAATAAAACACAAGCTAAGAGCGATGTCATGTTAATGAGATGCTAGAAAAAAGGAATGAGGCTGTCAGAATATATGAAGAGATGGGGATGGAGACACACAAAATTACCACGGGATAGAGGGGAACACTAAATTATCACAGTGGTTGGGATAGCATGGAACAGACAACTGTATTGTAATCTTTATTTTTTAAGGGTCACAGAAAAGAGAAATGAAATTATAATTTTCACACAATTGCAAACCTGGAAAACTGCAATATTTGGCTTAATGTACGATTTCTGTGAATTGTCTCTGTGGTCTAGAATTTAATCCTGATCTCTGGCTATTGGCTGATCTCTGGCCACTGGCTGTCTGGAAGTTGTATGTTCTTCACATGTCTGTATAGGTTTGGTCTCAGTAGTCTAGTTCCTCCTAACTCAAAAAATACACTAGGTACTTGGCAGCACTTTTAGAGAATGTGGCACAAGCAGGTATTTTTTTCTTACTTAGAATGATCGAAAATATAGTTAAACGTCTTTAGTAAAGTGGAAAAGCAATTTATAGTAATGAGGGAGAAACTTACCAAAGTAGGCTGTTTGTCTCTTCAGGAAATACATTCTAGATTATGGTAGGAGACATCAAAATCGTAAATCACCTTAGCAGCTTGACCTCAAGACTTGAGTCCATTAAATACCTATGCAAGCCAAGGATTTGTGTCACTTATACATTGACTTCAGTATGGCTGAAAAATAAGATTGCGAATATCGTATACTCAAGAGAAGTGGTATTATATGAGGAATTTCTTTGAATATTTAAATATGGCATTGAGCTTGAGTGGTTCCAATAGCTCTGACTCAGTCCATAGCCATTTCTGCATCTCAATGTCACTTATCCATAGGCAGGTAAGACTGATAGCTTTATCATTTTTTTTTATTTTAAAACTTATATGATTGAAATTCAAAGAACTGCTGGAAAAATAGAGTAATAATTAACTAACACCTACTTTTGTCACATTTCTTTTTCTGTTTAAAAACTTTGTTTATAGTAGACACCATTGTAAATAGTTATTTTAGTTATTCTTTTAGACATGTTTTTTATAATATTTCTATTATCATATATTAATGTTTTGTTGTTAAAATTTTCAATAACACCAATTGTGAAAGAAAAAAAAAACACTAGGATACATGGATGCCAGAGGATGCTATCTCAACAAGCATTTACACAAGCAGAACCAAGTGAGTTACAAGTAAATGAGATATCTTTTGAGGAAGTCCCATTAGTATAAACTTCACCGAATATTATGATGTACAACAGATAAATACAAAGTGTGTAAAAGCAACCTTGCTTAAGGCAAGAAGGGCTTATCTGAAAAATGAAATTTTCTTTTGCCCCATAGCTTTGAGGAGGGGCTGTTCTGCTGACACCACTACGTAATATAATAAATCTGAAACTGCTGTACCTCAGGGCAAAGAGGCTTACCAGTTGCAGTGGTCTCAAAGAGCAGGTAATATACACAAATGCCTCTAAATTTTCAGTGAAAGCGTAGTCACACAGAAGCATCATGCTCAAAAGCAGCCTTGCTAATGAGACTACAATGAAACCAAACATTGCAATATATATTTTGACAGAAAAGCATGCTGCTAGGTCTAGACCCCTTTCTTTAAATTAAATTTGCTGTGAAAGGAATGAATTCTATGAGCTTTTAAGTGAAACAGGAACATCAAATTATAAGTGACAGATGTTTATAATTCTTTGCAGTTTTGATTATTTTTGGTTCAGATGATCCTGCAAAGGCCTATGGTGAAAAATCCAAAGGTAACAGTTCTTGACTTTTGACTGTCATGAAATTATTTTTAGTAGTACAGACTAAACATGATAAACAGGAGAGATTTGCAGAGGTATTGTGGTTCCAGTGAATTTAGAAACCTCACTATTTTTATATACCACAATGAATAATGTAGTACGACATGTGGTGCTTAGGGTTGGCAAGCAGTGACCCAACTGTGATGCCTGTGGTTGGCAAGCAATGACCCACCCAACAAACCTAGAGGGTCTGAGAAGGCACAGTTAGATGCTCATTTTCACTTTCTACTCCAACCTTTGTACTTTCAGACTGCTACAGGTCTGTACTTGAATAACAAATTGTTAATGATTGAGGCTTACTTGGCACTAATTGAGCTTATATGTTGTTGATTTCTTTGGTTACCACTAAGTATATTTGCAAGTAAATTACTTGGGGTTTTTTTCTGTTTGAAGGTAAAATAGGAGAATGTCTTGGCACAAAAAAAAGGAGTCTTATCATCAGACTTCCTACAGTCTTAATCAAAAGGTATCCATCTTTTTACAGACATTGGCAGCCATTCACTTTAATATGTTAGCTAACCTGCAGGCAATACACCTTTTCCTGTTCTTAAAAAAACTCCAGAATTTTAAGAGTAACTTAAGTGTTTCTATTTTTCTGGGTATAAATAGAGAGTACTAAATCCTCAGCAAAGTAACTAAAGATGACACATTATCCATCTCCTAAAAGATGCTGACTATGCTCATGGTATTTATTGTGAAATTGTGTGTAAAAAAAGGAAACAGTTTCCAGTTTCATATCTGCCAACATATATCTTATTACCCTTATTCAATCTTTTTGAAGGATGTTGCATCACAATTATATAATTCTTAGCCTTGCCTTGACTACAGTGGGAAATTATGTAAAAATATTAAAACAGAGAACCTTAACACTGAAATAAAAAGGATAAAAATCCAAAACCTGGAAATATCTTGCATAATGCCATTTTTAACTTTGCAGAGTTCATGAAGTGTAAAAACAAAGGTTAAAAGTATTGGCTGAATGAAAGTTGTGCAGCATTCACACTATCTGTAGGTGATTTAAAAGCAAATGGAGGAGAATGTAAGAATATATTACCTGCATTGTAGGACTGACAAGTACAGGCTGCTGTTATATTAGTGTTCAGTTTCACCGGGAAGAAAGATGATTGGTAAAATTTAATGTACAGGATCCCAATCAGAAAAAGTTTAAAAACCATACAAGCAGTAAGAAGTGTCGAGAGAAATCACTTATCAGCCATGTGACTTTGTTACAAAGACATTTTGCAAACCATGCAAAAAAAATTTGGCATTAGTTGTAGAACAGGAAGACAATGTGCAGAACCATATAATTTCAAAAATGGAACGCCTTTGTCTTATTCTTTTATTAACAAGCTCACTGAAATATCAGGAACCAGTGATGTAGAAGAAGAACCTATTGAAGTGCATCACCTAGCAGTTCAGCAACATTTATATTTATCTTATCGATAACAAACGCCTATACTCTATTTGGATTAATTAATTATTAATTTCTCAGCCGTTTTAGTTATTAATTTATTTTCTGGTGTCCAGCTTATCCTACTCATGCCATGGGACAGCTGAAGGTTATCTTAATGAGCAGTGCAGAAAAGGCTTAGAAACAGTTCTGGATGGGATGCCAGATTGCCAGTCCATCGCAGGATGCATGTTTGCACACTCACAGTGATTCCACAGAGACATCTACAGACAATTTGGGAGATTTATAATGCACGTATCAGAATGTCTTTGGAATATATCCATTACATTTGTAGAACTCAGCAAAACCCTGCTGTGTCACAGAAAGGACGTGTATACTCCACGTAGTAGACCCCTCAGCTGGGAACCAAATGACAGGACGAAGAGCTATGAGTCACTGTCAGGGATATATCCTTCTGTATCTGTCTGTCTGTCTGCATACAGTAAAGAATGTGCATGGTAAAATATATATTCAAAGGGTGTCTGAAGGGCAAGTACCTTATAATCCCTGCGCAGGTGGTAATATCTGTACTATGCAGAAAACCAAGTGCATTTTTGCACTTATAATGTGAGCCTGTATAGTTTATGTATGGTAATGTATTAGTTTTGTGGTATATTTTAATGTAAAATAGTTTATTTGCCTGTATTTTTTTTTTGTGGTTTCATTTTGAACACCATTTTTTTGATTAATAGAATTATTTGTTATGCTCTAAGTTCCCAGCTCGATGCACACATGTACTGCCATGGGATAGATGTACAGTGACCATTCTGGTGTTTCAACCAGTGTCCTGCTTGTCTAACCTCCACAAGCAGTCAAATGTGAGGTGCACTCATGTGTACACCCTCCCTCTAGGAAGGGCACCCCATCCTCCCTTGCCAGCACTTCAAATGCCCCGTCTGCTAATCAAACCAGGGTTGAATGGGATTTAGTAAGGGCGCGATCCTTCTACTCCACATTTCTGGCATGAACACTAGTAAAGGGATGTTATGTTGATGAATTTAATTTGACTAATATAGCATCACAGACTGAAACACAGTGAATTGTTCATAGTGTTTCGTAAATATAATGGATATCTTTTTATACACTTTTGTTAGACCAGAAAAAAGAAATCATGGGACGTCAGTGACCTTAACATTACAGCATCACAAATATTTCAGTTCTAGCAGGCTTTATTCCAGAAGAAGAGTGAAGAGGAATCATTGGACATTTTTTGAGTCAAATCTCCCTGTTAAGTTGTTAGTAACTTCTCCTCCTATGCCAGGTAGAAATATTTTCTGAGGGAATTTATGAAGAAGCATCTTATCAAAACATATTATATAGAATTATTGTTATGGCATGAACTACAGACACTACAAAGTTTGCAATTTAATATTAAAGCGAGAGTGTAGCAAGGCATACTCGGTGTACTCAGGTGAGTAGATTATTGAATTTCTTTTGAAGCAGCCCTCTGAAAAAGAATGGCTTGAAGAAGCAAAGGTATGGATGCAGATATCTGACCTAATGCCTGCAGTAGAGATCTGCCCACAGCTTGGTAGCACATCAACCTATTCACTTGAAAAGTAGCATCATTGTACTGCTGTAGGAGAAAGAGCTGAAAAAGATCCATTATTTATTCAGTGCATAGGTAGCAGAATTTGGCGAGGTCTATCTTTTTGAATAAGAAATGAGGTGGGGTAACAATATAAGGCTGACTGGAAAATGAAAATCTATCTACACTTCAACACCTACATTAATGAATTTAACTCAACTCTCTCCTCTACAAATTTTCCTGACTAATTAAACACACAGAAACTATGATTATTTTATACCATCATAATGTAACCTACCTTCTAACTGAAATACACTGTGGATCTTACTTATACTGCAATCTTATTCTCTCTCTCTGACTAGCTATATTTCTCATGGTGGCATAAAATTCCTCTAATGTACTATTGGATTGTATAATGCTTGTGAACATAGCACACTGTATACCAGTGTATTGTATACTACTGTTGCTCCTTCTTTTATTGATGTATATGTCACTTTTGACTTATTTAGTGCAACTACTGCCAATTAGACTTTGATGTATTGTATTACTTCAGTTTATTAGTGTTATTCATATTTGATATGTCTATGTACTAACTGGAGCTTTTCTCATCGGGCCTGCGCTGAAAAAGGACATGTGTCCAGTTGGACTCTCCCAGTAAACAATTGCAAAATAAAATAAAATAAAATAAAATAATGACAGTAAACGCTCCAGTCTAATTTCATTGTATTTTTTAACATATAATGTGTTTTTCTTTGTCTTTGCAAAAAATCACAATTACCAAATTTAAAAACTGTTGCATTCCAGTGTATTCATAAAGAAAGATAAATATACTTACATTGTAGATCGGAAGCAAGGCTATTGAGGTAAAGCTGTTGAAAAGTACCAAAGGTATGATGTTGCTTTAATATTGAAACTACATTCCTATAATTGTGTTCTTCTTAACATTTTACATTATAATGAAATCTTCTTGCCTGTTTACAAAAGTGGTTAGTGTCACTTTTCATATCTAAGACAACGTTATTATTTTCCTCTCTGGAAGGAGGGATTGCTTCTGCTTTATGAATCAGCCCTCTGTAGCACAGATGAGCAATGTTTGCTGTCTGTTCAGGAGACAGCATCATTATTACATATTACAAAAAAGTGTGTGTTGTCACTTTGGCATACATTCTGAACAACACATTCGCACAATCATGCCAAAGTAAAATACACAACCAGGTGTATACGGATGTTCTGTTGTAGGCAAGTCTTCCCCCATCTTATAGGAGTCTGTTACTCCGTACACCCCTGACAAACATCTCTGGGCTTGCCATCACCATGAAGCAACACTACCGAAACACTTGGTAAACCTGATGATGCTGATTATAGACTCATAACAACTGACTCAGGGATTCTGAAAGACCTCCATCACTGTTGGTAAGAGCTGCAGCCATAAGGGATTGTTTTCATGATGTAGAAACTTGTGATTCAGAGACATGTTAGACACAATGAGGAAAGATCTCATTATCAGCTAATTTATGTGCTTCTGGATAAACTTTAACTACTACAAGTGCAAGTCAGCACTTTCCTAAGGTATAATAAGCGAACAACTGCATACACAATGCAAGCACGGCTAAAATTGTTTTAATAAGTAATAAACAACATACAAAAGTATATATAAAATCAAATAAGTAAAACAGACAGATAAGCTCTTTCACTCCATAAAAGGTATTCCTTCAGATCTTAAAACCGACATTAACGTGGTTACATAAATACATGTGAACAGCCAATGAACAAACAAATACAACATACTGCTGCGGACAGCAGCTATTGGATGATAGAAACTGTCCAATGGATAAATAAATACATTAAAACATAACCTATCAAAAGTAAAAAAGAAGAATAGGAGCCAATCATTAAATAAAGAAATCTCACAATGATCAAAATATGCTAAAGCAAAGCACAACCTATCAGTAAATATCATGAGCAAACAACAGCCAATCATTGAGTCATGGGAACTATCCAATGAACAAATAAATCCAGAACTCTAAGCAAATGATTCAACAATAAAACATTAACCTATCAGTGAACAACTAGGAGAGGCATGGGCCAATCATTAAATCATATACAAACATTTTATCTTCCATTTCAGAACCTCCCTCATTGCTAAACTGATATAATTGACAGGAAAATGCTATATATATAAAACCCATCATATACAATCCATGCCTACCAACAAAATAACTAATATAGATGACAAAAAACATAAACTTAAAAGGAATAGAAACAATCAGTAAACATCGCAAAATCACAGTGATCAAATGCAGTGAAAGCATTACACAACCGGTCAGTAAACAGCAGGAGTAAACAACAATTAATCATCGAGTAGCAAAAACTATCCAATGAACAAAGAATTACAAAAACGTAAACAAATGATTTTACAGTAAAACATAACCTATCAAAGAACAACAAAAAAGGCATGAGCCAATCACTCAATAATACAAACGGAGGGATGTGTCAGTGTTCATAAAAAATGCATTGTGATGCTGGACCTGCTTCTCAATTCATTTTTTATGTCAGTCCAAGTAATACTTTATCTTTTTAAGTGCCTTTATGGCACAATATAAAGGGTTATCCTTGATGTTAGGTGTTTCGCCTATCCTACATCGTTCATGCTACAAAACTTCTACCTATTATTTTTTCAGTGTTTTTAAGGCATGATATAAAGAGTTATCCTTGGTGTCTAATGCCCCCTCCCCATTTTTCAGGATTTGATCATTAGGCTAGGGGAGACTAGTGATATTATAGCTACCGACTCACACACACGCATGCATATTCATCTTACAACTATCATAACTTTACATGCAATCAGACATGTAGCCACAGACATACACACATGCACGCAGCCCCCAACAGTACCTGCCCAATACACTGCCAGGCACTTAACTCTAACGTTATTGGGTGAACATGAGCTTTTGGTTGTGTTCATTACCACAGGCAGCCACTGTAACTTATGTAGCCATGCAAGAACTGCTTCTGAAAAAATATTTTTAATGATTTTTATGATTGCTTTACCTGCATTTGCAGTGGTGAAATGTTCAATAAACCTGACTTATCCAGGGTACTGTCATATGGTTAGATTTTGGCAACTCATTGTGGTCCCCATTTCCCATATTTTTCCTTTTAGTAGGTTCATCGATACCTACTATTGATCCATGAGGATCTTTAGAAGCTTAGCCAGACTTTTCCATGAATTTTTAGTCATTAACATGACATCTATCTAGCTGAGTTACCACCACATAAAGAATATGGAATCTTTGATTAATTAATATAAAGGATGCCACCTCAGGAGTGCAGTAATGCTTTTATGCTGCATTGGAGATATTCAAAAATGAATTCAAGCATTAGGTGTTGGGATAGGACCCTCAACTTTTTGATCTTTCTTGCATAAAGGTAAGTGTACTACCTGCTGAGCCACTGACCATGCTTAATCGAGATGTTATTGAAAATCATGGTTCATGATATGGCCTGAAACAAGATAGAGATTCTGATAGGGTTGCTTTAGTGATAGGAAGGGGACAGTATAGAAAAGTGAAGGGAAGTATTTTTCCCTTAGTGAAGATTAATGTGATACATCAGTAATTTCCAGACATGGATCAATCTATCTTCCTGAAAATAATAATAATTTTGGCATTACTTATTTTGTTGCGATGACTTCCTTTTTATAAAACAGGAAACATCTTTATAGAATTATCACTCATGACATTGGCAATCATACATTTATACAAATGCAAACAAACCACATTGACTTGTTTTCAGTTGCAAACATTATACATCACTTATAATCTTCTACAATCATAGCCAGTCAAACATTACATAGCTCATTCAGTTCCTGCCTTCCCTTAAACAGCATTCTTCCTGCAAAACATAATTATGTATGTATTGTTCCCATAACTCTCATTTTTTCTATGTAATTCACTTCTACCCTTTTCTATAGATCCCACATCCAGTTCTTTTGTCTTTGTTACTATATTCACAACTTGTAGAACACTTGGTTCAGACTTTGATTTCCATTTTCTAATAATTACTATTTTGGCAGCCACCAAAATTAAACTCAACAAGACATTACTATGTCTCGGCAATACTGATTCTGTATCACAGCTGAAAAATCAAAAATCATTTCCTTCGTTGCACCAGTTTGCTCACTCAGTATTTCTAGTGTCGTAGTCTGCAGAGAATTTTTAAAGCCTGGCAACTCATTATACTCCCCCAAAATTTGCTCTCAATTACCTCGTTCTTCTCTATCATACCTCCATCATTTACAATCTACCCGAGGAAGAATTCCTATGTAAACACCTCCGAGCAAAGATTCTAACTCTTCTCGACTTTGTTGCATATTTGGGAGCCACACATGTATCTTCCCATTGTTTCTTTTTGAATTACTTTTCCAATTTGTCTTCCCAATTCTTTCTAACCTCCTCTGATTGATTCCTATAGTTATTGTGCACAATTTTATATGTGCTACTAATTATCTATTTTTAGGAGTGGCTTCTGTTCTAGATTCTACCAAACACTCTACCAGTGCTGGTCTTTCATTTAGGATCCCTCTTTCCTTTCTCTTTGCCTATACTCTGATATCAATCCTCGATAAGGAAGGCAATCTCTAGTGTGCAGCCCAAGTGTATTTTTGGCTTCTTCCCATTCTATTACCTTTCACTGTCTAACTATTTGCTCCCAATACCTTGGTTCCTTTGTCAGTTTTCTCCAGTAAATTCCAGCTTCCTCTTGCTTATTCTCTGTACCCCTAATTATACTCATCCCTATAAGCAGGATTGGCAGAATTGCCTTTCTCCATTCTCACATTGGCTTAGTTCTTAGAATACTTTCTACTACTTTATGAATATATTATTCTGTATGGTTAATGCTATTTTCGTTAAGGATATGCTTCCAAAATCATAGCCTCTCCTTATTTCTTGAGATTCCCCCTTATTTCATCATCCTTTTTCCCTTTGAATTATGGCTTTCTGCTTGTGCTATGTATTAGAGTCTTAACTGTGCAGCTCTGAAATACCCTTCAAATCAGGTAATCCCAAACCACCTTTTTCTATTGGAAGGATCAGATTATCCCACATGATACTTGCCCTCTTCCTCTCCCAGATAAAATTCTTCAATTTTTTTATTAATTGTTATCCACAACACTTGTCCTCTGGTTCACAAAAATCTGCCTGACCCTTGTATAAAACTAAGGGTTGGACCTAAAGCATTTTCAATGCTTTTATCTTGCTATCCATATCCATAAAAGAGAATTTCAGATTTCTCAGTTTTTGTATTATCTTTTGTTTCATCTTTTCCACATATCCTTATCTGCCATAACAGAATCTTTTTTAACCCATACTCCTAAGTACTTCATTTTACCATACCCCCATGAATATTGGTATTGCTTAACCAATTTGTCTGTTGGTACATTTATTTTATATTCATTAATTCTATATCCTGAAAAGACATGAAATGTCCCAGTATGCTCTAGAACACTGAAATGTCCTTTTCTGGTTTTATCAGATACAAAATAATATCTGCAAATAAAGCCAACTTTTCTTGATTAACATACAAATTATATCATTGAATTTATGAGTCTGTTATTTTATTTGCCAGTGGTTCTAAATATAGCACAAATAACAGTGGGATAAGAAGACACCCCTTTCCTGGTTCCCCTGTTCAAACAGAATTTATCAGACAGGAACCCCCCCCCCCCACACTTTATTTTTTGCCTCTGATCCCTCGTGCATCTTCCCGATTAACCTTATTATTTTCTCAGGAAATGCATGGCCATTCTCATACAGTCCCAGCTTACTCTTTCAAATACTTTCTCTGCATCAAGACCTACCAACAACAGTAGTATTTTCTAGCATTCTGCTTCCTCTGGATAATCATTGTTCTATTAATGTTGTCAAATGTTTGACTCCCCTCAACAAAAACCACACTTATCCATATCTATCACATTTGGCATTATCTTTGCCATTATTTTAGCCATTATAGACATAAACACTTATACTCATGGTTTAGAATTGAAATTGTCATATATGAAGCTGGAGCTGATGGGCCTTTACCATGTTTATGTATTACAGCCACCACAGCTTTCTTCCAGGATGTTGGTGTGTCTCCTCCTTTTAAAGTCCTGCTAAACAAAACTTTCCCAATTGTTATCACCTCCTTCCCTCTTGGCTTCCATACTTATACAGGAATACAATCTATTCCTGAAGACTTTCCTGCAGATTCATTATACATCAACATTTTTATCTTATTACCTCCTATCCTAACTTAGAGTATTTGGGCCTCACCTACCTCCACCCTTAGCAAATTTAATTCCATTTCTACATTTTCTTGCTTTCCATATTTCTCTGCTTTTTACAGATTTTCATAAAATTTCTGAAATATTTCTAATACCGCTACAGGATCTCTAGTTATTTTCCTTGTTATAAGCTCTCAATGCTTGGCAGCAACCCTTTCTATTTTCTGTTGCCCGTACTGCTGTGTCAAAAGATTTTGTGCTGTGGAATTATTATGAAGCAATCTTTCTAAATTCATGCATATTATTGAAGTAGTCCCTTATTTTCTCGTTAGCATTCTGCAGTTGTGCCTCTTCTTATGTGAGATTTCCCTTATTCTGCAATACTTTAAGCTTTGTTAGTCCCTCTAAATAATTTTGTTATTTCTTAACCATATCTATTTTCCTTTTATTTCTATTCTATTTTTAAACACCACATTCATTTTATCCCACTCCCTAGCTATATTTTCTGAAGAAATTTCTGTATTTTCTAATAACCCCTGAGTAATTTCCACTGCCCATTCCTTAAATTCCTTTCTCTTTAACAAATAGATGTGGAAGTGCCAGTGTCTCATTTTTTTATTTCATTACCCTGTACTTTTATTTTAGTTATTATTGGCATGTGATCTGAAATGGTTATTGGATGCATATCAAAATTTTCAATTAAATGCACATGTTCCTGTGAAATTTAGTTTCTGTCTAGCTTAGCCCAGTTTTTGCACAGAAGCACCAATAAACGAAAACAAACTGAGAAAAACCACAAAAGCACCAGCTTCCAAATGCACCGGTACTCTCACAGGCTTTATTAACACATAAAATGTCACTCCAAATCGATAAAAAATACACACTTGTACTCCGATTTAAAAACCCAAAACAGGACTACTTAAACTAATTTTCAAACTAATTTTTGTAAAGCGCTTTTCGTCCGGATCTTATCCGGACTTCTTCAGACAAAAAATATAGTACTGTTTTCTAGTGTCATCTAAATACTTACACCTGTTTTCAAGAACCTATCAGGTTTCAACATTCAAATTTAAAAAATTAAAGCGATATATGCTTATTCTCACACTGTCATATTTCAGTAGTTGACTAAAACCACATACATTAAAATACATTCATGTAAATCCAAAAGGTGCAAAATTCAATCTGTACTGTATATAACTCGTTCTTCCTACAAACCCAAATCAAACTTATATATTATCACTCCCTATCCGTAAACAATTCAACCATTCCCATAAGGTTTCAATGGGATTGTTTATTACCTGTCTCCTGTGTACTGTAGTGTCGTATGTTTACGATCTTTCTAATATTTCCATAAATTGTTTATACCGAAAACACCGTCTTTTTCCTTTTGCCAAGTTGTTTGTTTATTTGTACGGTGTTAGTCATCCTACCCATATAAATCCCCTTGTGTTACCATCTTATAATAATATCTGTATAGATGAAGTACAGTACCAAAACACATATGAAACATCCAATATTCACGAAAAGCTGCTGTAACAGGAACAAAACTCGTAGGCAATACTTGAAATCAGGCAAACAATTTATTGGAAGTAAAAAATGAGCGCTTTCGCGTGGTCCATTCACGCTTCATCAGATAAATCACTTGAACTTGTGTAGGGATTATATACAACCGCTCAAGGCGGGAAAGTCAACTCATTAATCAATTAACATTTAAATCATGCTGAAAACATTAAAGACGTTAAGAACACTTAACCATTTAGGTGCACTTGCAAGCTCAAGTCTTGGGCTACTATATGCTTTTATGCTTGCAAGAAACATATACTCGTATTCTTATATAAGAATCTATGACACAATTTAAGATAATAAATAAAATAAAACAAAAATGTCTGTATGAATATCAACTTAAATCTTTGTATCTAATTTATA
Source organism: Protopterus annectens (assembly GCF_019279795.1). Lineage (NCBI taxonomy): Eukaryota > Metazoa > Chordata > Ceratodontiformes > Protopteridae > Protopterus > Protopterus annectens. Next base: position 369,086,506 of record NC_056751.1, read on the forward strand.
ATTTTACGTATTTATAAATAATTCTCATACAGTTCTGCTGATTGGAACATATCAAATATAAATGCAATCTGTCATTAATAAATATAAATAGATACTATAAATCAGTTTTAATTATATTTAAATTAAAGTCACTGCATAAAATATAAAACTTGCCCATAATTATTAATCATGATGTTATAAATCTATGACAACATGTATAGTATGTCAATAAATGTCATATAAATGTCATATAGGTTCAGAAAAAGGAGATATGAATATCTGCTCTTTGACAATTGTACTAAGTGCTTTAATTTATTAAACTTATCCTGAAAACAATATCTACATATGTATATATACAATAATATGTAAAAAATAATAATAAATATTAAATAAACCAAGTAAAAAGTGTTATTCATACATTATGTATAGAAAACCTCTAATAATAAATAAATTAAAAATATACAATAATGATAAACAAAAGTTTAAACTAAGTTAACATCATATATATCTGTCATAGATATAAAAATCTAATATTTACTTCCTAGATATTAAGAGGGGTTTGATGGACACCTGAGTGTTAAGTCCCGGCTCAATGTGTGCTCCCAAGCGGAATATCCATTGGAGCTCTATTAATGTCAATTGATTCTCTTTATCTCCCCCTCTCACATTCTGTTTTACTATTTGTAAAACTCTAAAAGAAAATGAATGCGTAGAAAATTCTATAATATGTTTGGCCAACGCATTATTATCTACAGCTTTACGTATGTCATAGAGATGATTATATATGCGTTCCTGCAGCCTTCTCTTTGTTAACCCCACGTAGAAGGCCTCACATTTATTGCAGGTGGCCAAATATATCAAATTTCTGGTATTGCAGCTTGCTCGGAAATTTGGTTTAAAAACATACTGAATGTTAGGATGTTTAAAACACTGTGTCTTGGTTATGTATCTGCACCTATTGCAGCTATAACATGGGTAAGTGCCAGGGTCCTTGGTTTTGATGTTATAAGCCGGGGTATTGTCTCCCTCCCTTCTGATATTCATATCTCCACATAGAATTCTTTTTAGATTCCTACTATTCTTATATATAAAGGAGGGGCTCTTACCTACAAATTTCTTAGTACAGGAGTCTATTGTTAAAATGTGCCAGTTGGTATGAATGACTTGCTGAATCTTTCTAATGTCACTAGTATAGGTAATGATATAACCTATTTGGTTGCTAGTGGCGTCTTCTTTCCTGTTAAATCTTATGTTGTTCCTTTTACATTTCACAACCATATTATCCTTTTTGATAGGTATGGTGTCCCCCAAGATGTTAAACTTAATGTTATTGACCATGGTGGAACTGTATCCTCTATCAATAAATAGTTTCTCTAGAAACTGTGCTTCTTTATTCAGTTCATCTATATTATTGCACAATCTCTTAATTCTAGTGTATTGGCTCTTAACTATAGCTTGAAAGGTATGGCGGGGGTGCATGCTATCAAAACATAGCATGGAATTCTTCCAAGTTGGTTTCCTGTATAGGGTGGATTCTAGTGTGCCCTCATTTGTAAACCTAATGGTAACATCCAAGAAATGAATTTCTTGGTTGGAAATTTCCTGCGTGAAACGTAAGAACGTGCTGGTAGTATTTAAATATTGTAGAAAGGGTTCAAATGATTCCAGGGTACCTTCCCAAATTATTATGACGTCATCGACAAAACGCCTCTAAAGCTTAATGAACTTGAAATTCTCATGTGTAAAGAGGTAGAGCTTTTCCCACCATAGGACTACCAAGTTGGCATAAGTGTTGGCGCAGGGGGTGCCCATGGCAACCCCCCACTTCTGTAAATAATTGCTGCCACCAAACATAAAGGCGTTGTTGAATAACACTAATTCTAGCAATTGATCTATCAATATAATTCTGTCTTTCGAAAAGTCAGTTTCTTTGATCAACAGCTCATTTATATATTGCATGCCGATGTCATTGGGTGTCGAGGTGAATAAATCCTTGACATCCAAAGTGATCAGAAGATGTGATTGGCCAATATCTAAATTTAATTCTTTGACGTCATTCAAAAAATCATATGTGTCTTTAAGTATGGTGGGAGACTGATTAACTACTGGTCTGAATATGTTTTCAATTAATTGTGAAGCATGTGCTGTCACCCACCTGTCACCCGATACTATAGATCTTAATGGAACGGGATATACGCCTTTATGTACCTTGGGTATTCCTTTTATTGTGGGAGTAACAGGATGTTCTATATATAGAAACTCATATACTTCTTGACTGATCTGACGACACATGAGAAGATCGTAAAAGACGTCTTTGACAGTTTTAATAATTTTAGTCACTTCTTCAGGGGATATGGGGGTATAAGTGTCTTCTTGCTGTAACATTTGGGTCATACCAATAATGTAATCCTGGGTGTTTAAAAGGACTACCCCCCCCCCCCCCCTTGTCAGCTGGCTTAATGACTATATGAACATTTTGTTTAAGTTCATTGAGGGAACGGTATTCATCTGGAGTCAAGTTATAAAACCTACCCTTCTTGTCTATGTTGCTAAACATTGAATAAAACTGGTTCTCACAAGCCCTAAGGAAACATTCTACATGTAAAGGCATATCAGGGATAAATACACTTTTCGTTCTTATTAAGTCATGCCCCCATTCATTAGATGTTATGTCATTGAATGTTAATTTTAAACATAGTTTCCTACAGAACATCCTTAATTCAAACAGCGTGTCTGTTAGTATGGCCGGGGTGGCCGGTATAAAACTAAGACCTCTGTTTAAAACCTGTATAGTAGTATTGTCCAAAATAGAATCAGAAAAATTAAACAATAAATCTGAAGTCAGGTTTTCTTCCTTCTGTTGTAAGTGAGTGACTCCGCTGAGTACTTTCTTTTTCGGGAGTCCCTGCTGTGTGATCTTCCCCTGTTGGAGTATGTTGAAGTCCGTTTTTGATACGGTAAAAAATTCACAAGCGAAGGTAACGCACTGGAGTTGTTTTTAGGTATGGCTCCTGTGGTATTCGCAGGCACCTGATGGAAAAAAGCCTCTTGATTCGGTGGAGGCGTGTCAGTGTGAATGGTTTCAGTCTGGTTGTTCTCAGATGTTACCGTTGCATATGTGCCTCTATTAACCATAGAGGCAGGTGTCTCCGGTAATGTCGGTGCAACAGTATAATTATCTTTAGTTCTTTTTATAGAGGAAATGAGAGCAGTTTCAGATGTAGTCACCGAATTCGTTTGATTAGTGGAGTTAAATCTCGGCCAAACAAACACCTGGCCTTTTTGAAAATCTTGATAATCGCGCAACAGTTTTTTCTGTTTGGTAGTTCTCAATCTATCACTGAAAACATTAATTTGAGAAAAAACATGATTGATTTTATCAAGGCAATGTTCTGAACTGAATCTTTCTAGCAGTTGTTGATACAAATGCTCCGTTGTGTTTCTTAGTTCAGTCTCTAATGGCAGGAAATAATCAAGCATTAGTTGGGCATACTTGAAACCCAACTCTATATTAAGATCCTGCCACCGCTTAAGTAGTTCAGGATGTGAGTCCCCATAGGTGGGCATACAGAACACCCGCATGCCCCTGGGGACTACTTTGAAATGAATACAAGCTTGTAAGTGTAGCCTCTGCCACGCATATCTTTGCAATTGATACAAATTATCTTCTATGGTTTTTAAGAGCGGATAAAATTCAGTAAGGTTCTCACCGTTTGTTTCGAAGTTAACATGTCCCACTTCTCCTGTAAGGTCCAGAGACAATAAAGGGTTGCTGTTAAGGTGTGTAAGTCCTTCCCACAAGGAGGTAGTATCCCTCGGCTCCGGTTCCAAAGGAGTGATGAGTTCCATTGTGTGCTGGAAACGCGGACCAAAACTGAATAACTGGAAAACTGATATAGATGATAGTCTGCGTTCCTGCTGAATGGTACTATACCAAAAAGTCGCAAAATCTGTATAGATGAAGTACAGTACCAAAACACATATGAAACATCCAATATTCACGAAAAGCTGCTGTAACAGGAACAAAACTCGTAGGCAATACTTGAAATCAGGCAAACAATTTATTGGAAGTAAAAAATGAGCGCTTTCGCGTGGTCCATCCACGCTTCATCAGATAAATCACTTGAACTTGTGTAGGGATTATATACAACCGCTCAAGGCGGGAAAGTCTACTCATTAATCAATTAACATTTAAATCATGCTGAAAACATTAAAGACGTTAAGAACACTTAACCATTTAGGTGCACTTGCAAGCTCAAGTCTTGGGCTACTATATGCTTTTATGCTTGCAAGAAACATATACTCGTATTCTTATATAAGAATCTATGACACAATTTAAGATAATAAATAAAATAAAACAAAAATGTCTGTATGAATATCAACTTAAATCTTTGTATCTAATTTATAATTTTACGTATTTATAAATAATTCTCATACAGTTCTGCTGATTGGAACATATCAAATATAAATGCAATCTGTCATTAATAAATATAAATAGATACTATAAATCAGTTTTAATTATATTTAAATTAAAGTCACTGCATAAAATATAAAACTTGCCCATAATTATTAATCATGATGTTATAAATCTATGACAACATGTATAGTATGTCAATAAATGTCATATAAATGTCATATAGGTTCAGAAAAAGGAGATATGAATATCTGCTCTTTGACAATTGTACTAAGTGTTTTAATTTATTAAACTTGTCCTGAAAACAATATCTACATATGTATATATACAATAATATGTAAAAAATAATAATAAATATTAAATAAACCAAGTAAAAAGTGTTATTCATACATTATGTATAGAAAACCTCTAATAATAAATAAATTAAAAATATACAATAATGATAAACAAAAGTTTAAACTAAGTTAACATCATATATATCTGTCATAGATATAAAAACCTGAAATTTACTTCCTAGATATTAAAAGTGGTTTGATAGACACCTGAGTGTTAAGTCCTGGCTCAATGTGTGCTCCCAAACGGAATATCCATTCGAGCTCCATTAATGCCAACTGATTCTCTTTATCTCCCCCTCTTTCATTTTGTTTCACTACTTGTAGGACTCTAAAAGAGAAAGAATGTGTAGAGAATTCTATAATATGTTTAGCCAACGCATTATTGTCTATAGCTTTGCGTATATCATAAAGATGATTATATATGCGTTCCTGCAACCTTCTCTTTGTTAGTCCCACATAGAAGGCCTCACATTTATTGCAGGTGGCTAAATATATCAAGTTTCTGGTATTGCAGCTTGCTCGGAAATTTGGTTTAAAAACTAAAGTTGACTAAAACCACATACATTAAAATACATTCATGTAAATCCAAAAGGTGCAAAATTCAATCTGTACTGTATATAACTCGTTCTTCCTACAAACCCAAATCAAACTTATATATTATCACTCCCTATCCGTAAACAATTCAACCATTCCCATAAGGTTTCAATGGGATTGTTTATTACCTGTCTCCTGTGTACTGTAGTGTCGTATGTTTACGATCTTTCTAATATTTCCATAAATTGTTTATACCGAAAACACCGTCTTTTTCCTTTTGCCAAGTTGTTTGTTTATTTGTACGGTGTTAGTCATCCTACCCATATAAATCCTTGTGTTACCATCTTATAATAATATCTTATAATAATAGTAGTTGAATCGTCACACTCGTTACACAGTGACCCGTAGGCACAGTTCATTGTGTCCGCTTACCGGGTACTAACTTTTCTAGTCTCCTCTTATGTACGATGTTCTTATAGGTCTTTATACATACGTGTTTATATACAAAGTTTACTAATGTTTACTAAACTGTTAAAGTCCACTCCATTTCTTATGGCTAAGTCACCTGTTATTATTGTGCCTAGTCTAGTGTCATTTTTGTATAATTTTTATAATTTGTTTAAGGGGTCTACTTATTAGAATGTTCAAATCACTTGTGTAAATGCCTGTTTACTAATATATTGTTACTTATGTTTTTCTCTATGAGTGTGCCTTTATACATTGGGAATAGTTTTACTCTTCCTTATTTAAATCCCCCCAATCCTTATTCACTATTAGTGAATTTAATATCATTGGGTATACATACTGTAACCCTAATATGGGGGTAATACCTAAAAATCTTGTTAAGACTAAAAAACTAATATTAACAATATTGTATACAATAAATCCATGTTATATAACTATAGTTGCCCTAAGATGTTAATGAGCTTTATATAGAAATATTACAAATAAATATAAACCAGTAAACAGTATTAAGCAAATGTAGACAAAAATGTTACTACCGAGTGATAGTTGAACCATGAGTGCTACATATGTACTTCATGGTTTACAACTAAATGTTATTTTATGCGTTTATAAAACCTGTGAGAGTACCGATGGGTTTGGAAGCTGGTGCTTTTGTGTTTTTTTCCAGTTTTTGTACCTTTGGGAATGATATGTAAATTTTGTATCTCAGCTCCTACTGCTAAATTCACACCTTCCATACCAAATATTTTCATAAATTTCTTTAAAAATCTACCCTCTTTTGTTATATATTTCCTTCTAGGCCCCCTGATACACCCTCACTGTTGAAAATTAAATTTCACTCCCCACATAGAAGTAATATTCCCTACTGAAAGCTGATTATTCTGACTGAATTTTCTTAAGCTCTATTTAGTAGCTTTAAGTAGAATATAAATATATGCCAGCGTAATTCTCCTCCATGCCAGGGTCCCTTACTATTACAAATCTAAAATTATTATCTTTTTTCCTGTTCTATCACTACTGGAGCTCCTCTAGCAATTAATATATGTATTCCCCTTTACCTTTGGCCCATATATTCCTCTGCATAATTATCCTGAAAACATTTCTTTGTCAAATTCACATGTTCAGTTCTTTCCAAATGTGCCTCCTGCAGCATAGCTATTCGCACTCAGTATTATTTAATATAGTTCATTAATTGCGGTGGCGCAGTGGTAGCGTTGTTGCCTCACAGCAAGAGGTTCTCCCGTTTGATTCTCGGCTGGAGTGCGGGTAGTGCCTTCTGTGTGGAGTCTGCATGTCCTCCCTGCGGTTAGGTGGGCATTCGAAAGACATGCATAAATGGCCGTGCCTTCGTTAAAGGTTGAATGTCGAGCTGGAACCTCAGCGTTCGTGAAAATGTACTGCCAATCATTAGCAGACCAGAGTTCCGCTATGGCGACCCCTAACCGGGAAAAGCCCAAAAACAACAACATTATTTAATATAGTTCACTACTTTTTTTTGTATATACCTGTAAGACAATTCACATTCAAATATAATATGCAAAGTGTTTTCATTATGTTAAGAAATTATTATTCCCACCTGTTAATTTATCACACCTTTTTAAAATGTCTAGTTTCAGCTTTTGTGTTACATGCATACTCTAACATTTGACAGGTTGATGTTTTATACAGTTGGTTCTTGTCATATCTACTTGAACCTATGTCACATCTTAAAATATTTTTTTTAATGAAAACCCTCAAATAAAAAACAAACACCCCCCCATACCACCTCATAACCTATTAACCTAATACAAACACACAAAAGTATGTACATCTTTAAGTAATGAATTTTAGCCTTCCTTATAGGAACAATTGTTCCACATTGACAGCCACACTGACAGGCTTGAATTAACTTGTAATGAAGGTTATCCATGCTAAGACACATGGTACAGCCTGTGCTTCTACTTCCACTAAGTGCTGTCTATTTTTGTCTTATCTTTATTCCTCTCTCAGATGTAGAAAACAACATGAATGCTTTCAGAAAACATTATTTCCTAGCCATTGAAAGAAAAAAAGGATTCTATTTTTATTGCCCTTATCAAGTTGCCTCCATAGAAACATGAGAACCAGAAACACAGTTGCCTTCAGCTAATAGCTTCTCGTGTTGCACTGTGAACATTTATTTGCTAAAGAAAAAACATTTCATTACATTCAATGTTCTTTTATTTACTTGCTTTCACTTAAAACCTACTGTTAGATCAAGCCAAGGGCCTTAATCTAGTAATTTCCCTATGCAAAGGTAAGAAAAAGCATATCAGTTTTACTTATGCCATGTTCTTTTGTCCAGACTTTCTTCTCTTTTTACATTGCACTGCCAACATTTCTTAAAATTGAGTAAGAAGAAAGAAAGAAGAAGAGGGAAAAGGGCACCTGTTTGCTTTAGTATCCTATTACACAAAAAATAATTGAAAAAGCTTTATAACATGCAATATATGTCATATTTAGTAAAAAAAACTGTTAAGAACAAAAACTGTTTTAGTTACAATTAACACTTTCCTTCCTCTTCCCCTCTCCTTAATGTTCTTCCAAACATTAATGACATAAAGAAGGGCATATTCTTTAGAATCCCTTAAAATTTAACCATCAAAAAAGTCCAATATTCCCAGGTTTTCTTGTTCCTCCATATTTCACAAATGTGATTGATGCTTTGTAATTCCACATTTATTCATTAATTTCTAGGTTGCTGGTTTTCTACCTGTTGATCTCCATCTCCCAACTACAGTCTCTGGTTTATTTCCATACTCCTGGTTCTTCTAGTCAACTTCTTTGCTTTTTTCTGTCTCCCAAGCATTTTTCTTTGAACACTGGAAAAGGTTTCACTCGCATACTCTCTCTTTCAGCTTTATTATCAGAAGACTAAGAAGCAGAATCCACTTCTGTTTGATAGTTCACTTTTCCATAGTTTCATAGGTTCATAGGTGTGTACTAGGCTAATGGTCCTGGAGCCTTTACAAGCCTAGCCCATAGGATTAACCTGACATCATGCCATCCGAGCTTAGTTCCCAGTGTCTCTGTTGAGTAGAGCCACTGGAGTGATCCCTGAGGTAAATTTTCTATTTTCCATCCACTCATCAAGATTTACTTTGAAGAGGGCCAGTGAAGTACTGTATTTGACATGTATGGGAAGTCTGTTCCATAGCATGGGCAGTCTTTGGGTTATGAACCTGTCCCTCCAGCATGTTCTGTTGATTGTGGTAATGAGGTTGAGGTTTCTGTAGTATGTGGTGTGGAGGGATTGGGATTTCTTTAGATGTAGCATTTTTAACAGAACTAGGTCAGACATGGCTTTGTAAGTCAAGTAGAGATCGCCTCTAAGTAGGCAATATGAGACAGAGACTAGTTGGAGTTTTTTGAGTCTGTCCATATAGGTCAAGTGTTTAAGGCCTAGGATCCTCTTTGTGAGGTACCTTTGCAATCTCTCCAGTTGTTGCAGGTGTCTAGTGAGGTACATGCCAAATGGGACATTGTATTTGATAACTGGTCTAATGAAGGAAGAGTAGAGGGAGACAATGACCTCTTTCTTCCTGGATGCAAAACCCTTAGTAATGAGATGTGCCACATAGGACTTTCTGACCACAGTGGCAATGTGGTGGTCAAAAGTGAGATTGCTGTAAACCTGTGTTCCCAGATCTCTTATAACACATTCTGTGTTCAGTGGACTACCATCAATGTGGTAATTCATGGGAACCGGGTTTCTTCCAAAGGGGATGACGACACATTTTGTCATTGAGCTTAAGGACATGGTTCTGACACCAGTTGTTGGTCTGAGTGAGGCCTTTCTGTAGGATGTCAACATCACTTGAGGAGTTAATAATAGCTCCCAACTTGCAATCATCTGTGAACTTTGCCAGCCAGAGTCCTTTCATTTTGGCCTGGACTTCAGAGAAATAGATACCAAATAGGAGAGGGCCTAGAACTGAACCCTTTGGGATTCCACTCATGACTGGTTGGCATTTTGACTTGGAGTCAGTTAATTTCATACTGTGGGTTCTGTGAGCCAGTTTGCAACCCACCTACTGATATTGGGGTTGATGCCTAGCTTACTGAGTTTTTCTATGATTCCTGAGTGGGAAATGGTATCAAAGGCCTTGGCCAGATCAAGGTGGCTGTATGGACCACTTTGCCTTCATCCGCAGCTCTGGTGACTGACTCAATTAGTCAACCAAGTTGAGCAGGCATGATCTACCCTTCAGAAAACCAAACTGTGTGAGATCCAGAGTTTGGAGATTCCCTATATCCTTGTTTAGTAGGTCCATGATGATGCATTCCATAGCTTTCCATAACAGACTCACCAGGCTAATGGGGCAATAATTCCTGGGGTCTGTAGTCGCTCCTCCTTTGTGGAGAGGGATGACTGTAGCAGTGCATCATTCGGTAGGGACAAAGCCAGAGGAGAGGCTGTGATTGAACAGGGCACACAGGTGAGGTGCCAGTTCACTCTGTAGTTCATGTAGAACACAGCCAGGAATATTGCTGGGTCCCATAGAAGCTGTATTCTTGGCCTTCAACAGTGCTGTTTTAACTTGTGCAGCAGTAATACTGGATGCTTGGCAATCTACTGGTATTGTGATTGGTTCTTTGGGGAGAGGGGTAAAGTTGGCACTGAATCCGTCAGCCAGTATATTGGAAATATCTTTTGGCTCTGTATAGGAGGTACCATTGTGCAGTAGCTCAGAGCAAATCTGGGTATTGCCGTGGAGATTCTTTACATAACTATAGAAGGCCTTGTGGTTGTCTTTACTATCTGCTGCAATTCTGTTTTTGTATCTAGCTTTAGAGGATTTGATGAGGGATCTCAATTTTTTGTTGAGGCTGATAAGGGAGTTTTTCCAGTCTTGGGGCTTCACCTTATTCTGCATCAGTTTCCTATTTCTGTTGTAGAGTTTGTTTATGGCAGGAGAGCACCAGATTGGCTTTCTTTTTTTGGAGAAGAGCATCTTGGTTCTATTGGATATGGCGAGATCTATGCATTTGTGTATGTGTTCGTACAGTGTATTGGTGTATGATTCGGTTGTCATGGAATTATTCTCCATTTGCATGGGTGCCTTGAAGTTAGCCACCTCTGTTTTTAGGAGCCCAAAGTTAGCTTTGGAGAAGTTTTTCATGGTGGTTACCTTTGTGGAAGGGGGGGTGGGATGGTTGTGGATTTCCAAGGTGATTAGTTTGTGGTCAGATCTAACCAGGGAGGAGTTGACTATTGGTGTAGAGCAACAGTTGCTCATGTTAGTAATGACCAGGTGAAGGAAGTTGCTACCTCTAGTGCCGGTAAGAATGAGCTGGTCCAGGGCATTGGAATGAATGAATTCCAAGAAATGTTGGGCAAGTGTATTGGTATATGAGTAGTTTTCCCAGTTAATGGAGAGGTAGTTGAAGTCGCCTAGTATGAGAGTGTTAGGTTGGACCCTAATATTTTCCAGGGTGCTTAAGAACATGGAGTGTGAGTCTTGGGACATGGCTGGGGACCTATAGCAGGCTACAACCTGAATCACTGTCTTACCCAATGTTAGCTGCACCTGAAGCATCTCTGATGCGTTATGTTGGGCTATCAGTGTGGAGGTGTGTGCATCCTTTATGAATATGGAAACACCACTGCCTTTGGAGCTTCAGTCCAAGTTCTATGGCCAAAAGGTGTGGAATGAGTTATAGCCTGGTAGTGCAGGGGTGCTTTCTGTTGCCTTGAACCAGGTCTCTGTTACAGCACAAATGTTGATGTTCTTCATTTTAAGGAGTGTTTCGAGTAGACTTCTAGCTTTGAGCAGCATGACCCTCAGATTGCATTTGTTTGTAGCTGTTATGGTGATAATTTAATCTTTGGAACACTACCTAAAAAAGGCACTATAGGGGTGGTAATAGCCTTGGACAGTATCCAGAAGCCCAGGGGTGACAGATCCAGGCCATCTCTGGCAAAGTATCGAGGTCTGTCAATCATGTTATCCCAAACAGACAGATACTGGATCTCCTTTGAATGACACCAGAAATGTATCCAGTTGTTGACATCAATCATTTTCTGCTTGTACTATGGTGTCATTCTGAGTGATGGTAGGATGCAGCTCAGGGATAGGGCCATAGTTGCCTGGGCTACATAATCCGAAGGCTCCTCTATGTCTCTTTTCATGTAGTCCAGGGAGGTATGTCTGAGGTCATTCACACCCACATGTACAATGACACATAGTTGTACCTGTTGTTGAGGGACTTGAGTGCATGCGTTATGTGGTGGATCCTGGCACCTGACAGACAGCTGACTCTTACTTTCTCCTTATTCAGTCTAGTGAGTGGGACATCAGTGTGCCTCACTATTGAGTCACCTATGACTAGTGTGTTGGAAATGCTGTTTTGCCTTAGGGGCTTTGGTTGAGTGGCACACTGTTAAGGAGAGTTATGTGTCTCCTGATTATTGTTGTGTTGTGGTGGTCGAGTGCTTTTCTGTCTTGGAGGTCTTTGCTGTTTGGGTAGATTTTTATTGAGAGCCTCCACGAAGGTGGGTGTGTGGTTTGTGTTTTTATGTGAAGGCAGTGCTGGTGTGTGTTCTGGAGGGCTATGTGTTCCATGTGGTGTGGTGCAAATGTTGACTTTCTCCTTTTATCCAGCTATTCTGGTCTTGGCTGGAGAGTGTGTGGCTTCCAATTTGGATATATAAGTACATCTCTCTCAAATCTGATTGTTGGGAGGTAAGAGGAGTAGGTTGTTTGTGTACATGATGCAGTTGATACATAGCCTTAGGATGCCCAAGTTCACCAGGTTAATAGGAGAAAGCACAGGGAACTGACCTTTAGACATGCCTGGAGGGTGGGCATTAATAAGTACTGGAGCTGTTTCCTTGTAGAATGTTTAGTGCTGGTAGCACTTTTGTGTGCTACAATACTTTCTATAAGAAGTCTGGTGAAGTGCTAGACTAATAAGCTAGTAAAAGTGCAGGAGAGGAGAGATCTAGCAGATCTAAGGGAGAAATTGAAGAGCCGACTTTGGCACTGCTCAGAAGCTTACAAACAGTCCTGTTGTTGAACAAACTTTAGTATTTCTTCCTTAGCATGTTCTGTATCAAAAATGATTTTGACAATCTGGAAAAAAATATTCTGAATATGGCTGGATACAGCAACTTAAATCTCATACCTGCTTCTCGACATTCCTTGATTGCTGGAATAAATTTACTCCTCTTCTGCCTGTTGCACACTGAGTAATCATTTTCCACAAATACTCTAATGTATCTAACTTCTAGTACTTTGTCCTTCTGCCACAGTTTTGTCAGACTCAATTATTTCTGCTGGTAGGACTAGGATTGCATCCTTGCTATTACAGGTCTTAGATGCTTTTTCATGGCCAGATTTGGAATTTACACACAATGTGCCTTTTCAGTTAACAATTCCTGCTGTGGAATACCAATTCAGTTGCTTATTTGTGCTTTCATAAAATTAATGCAGTCTGTTTCTTCCAGTTTCTCTGGTACAGCAGAAAATCTCAGGTTTTCCCTATGTGTTCTGTCCTCTAATTCTATTTTTTAAACCTCTCTTCTTGAGCATTTTCATAATAAGCCAGCCTTTTCTTCATTTTGACTTCTAATTTTATGCAGTTTTATTAGCTCATCAGAATATCTGTTTAAAGCGTCTTCCATTTTCCATGCTTTTGTTATTTGAGTTGCTATACCCCTTAAATGTTTCATTTATTGTAAAAAGTCCTGTGTAAATTTGACTTATTTTTTCCGCTAGATTACTGGAAGATGTAATTTAAACTGATTTTTGGTGAACAGCTGCAGGATTCTTTCCAGCCAGTGTTTTTGTCTCATCTGTTGTGGTTGATTTTTCTTTCAGGTTCTCTAAATTTCTTTGCTGGCATCCAGGCAGTGCACTTGCTAGCCAGTATCTGAAATTTACCCACAAAAGACAAATTCACTGGCTGTCGTTTCTGAGGTTCTGTTTTCACACTGGGAGAGCAGAAATTAAGCTGTTACTCAATGTGCAGCCATCTTAGACATCATCTGTTTCTTGTTTTAAACTTAGAAAATAAGTACACTGAACATCAGTATTATTTCATGCTTCTGACATTAAAGATTTCAGCCAGTATGCTTTCTGTTTCTGGAGTTATTTTTTTATTTTTGTTTTGTTTTTGGTGTACTTGATCGCACATTTTATTGTTTTGATGATACAGTGGTGGGCCAAGTTTATAACAAACTGCTGCCAACATTAAGCTATAATACTGTCTGCTTCCACTGCCAGTGGTCCCCTCTGATTTAGGGATAGTGATCCTTTGTGGTCTCTAGGTTCATGGCACTATGCTGGCTTATAATATGAGCTGTATACTAATGATGCATGCCATGTGCTCTTTCCCAGAAATGTCTGCAGGAAGGCATTTACACAGGTGAGCAATAAAGAGAATTGCTTGCTAAGTCAAGTTAATTTAGCTGACAAAGTTAATTAACTCAGCCAGAAGTTACTTTCAATGAGTAGGTTCACATTAAAAAAGGTACCTCAGAATTCCTTTGCAAACTTTGAATAGCATCAGTTAATTGGTGTGGGGGGGAGCTGAGAAACAGCATTGCTCTTTTATTTAGAAATATCTGTATTTAGCTGAAGCATTTGTGTGGTTTGCATTGCTCTGAATATCACTCTTTGACAGCATTTAATTTTGATTTGAAGTTCTTCAGTTAAGGTTTGATCACTTCCATTTTGTATATTATTCTAGTATTACATTTGTCTTATGTTTTATGTTCTCTTGGAGTTTTAAGAATTCTTGGCTAGGGTCAATTAAAAAACTTACAAAAGATTTCATTTGCGAATTGTGAATAGTATCAGTTAATTAATGGGGGGAGCTGAGAAACAGCATTGCTCTTTTATTTAGAAATATCTGTATTTAGCTGAAGTGTTTGTGTGGTCTGCATTGCTCTGAATATTGCTGATCTCTGGCTGCATTTTTCCTCTCCCACCCACCCAGTCCTTGTTGTGTTCTTAAATTTGGTGGGCATCTCATTTTGGACACTCCCCCCAGTCCCATCTTATCAGCTCATTCTACTGAGTAGAGCAAGAGCATTTGGGAAGGTGCACCCACTTAGTTTCTCAACCTTGAATTATCTTCTTTCATCCCTTCCCACTTAACCTAATAAATAAAAAAATGCGCACTTTATTCATCTGCTTTCACTCTTTCTACATTATTACCTTATTTTGCTTTTGCTGATTGTTTTTAAAAGTATTCAATTGCATTTATTCTGTTGCATTTATTGCTGCTTGTAAGTAGCCTGATTAAACTGTAATTGTTATTCTAAGCCTTTTAGTTGAAGCACTTGGGCTTCAGGCCAGTTGTTTTACATTAAGAAGGTTTGTGGTCTATACTCTTGTGGCAGGAGAGGTAGATTACATCCAACTAAGTTGTGAATTGCTGGTTGAAGGCTTAGTGTCTGTTATTCTAAAAGTGTCTTAGTTCTGGTTTAAACACTTGGGCTTCAGACCAGTTATTTTACATTAAGAAGGTCTGTGGTCTATACTCTTGCAGGAGGAGAAGGTAGATGCTGCCTTCTGAGCTACAAATTGCTGGTTGAAGGCTTATTGTGCCTTCTTATTTGAACTGTTTCTTTCTGAAATTGGTGCACCTTGTTTGCTGTAGCATAGACTAGATTCAAACCTGCTGAATCTTGCTGTGTTTGTAAAACTTGAGCACTTACCAGGCCATCTTTTTTCAGAGACGGTTCCCCTGCACCTTAGTGGCAAGGGTGTGCAGTTAGAACTTGTCTGATTTAAGGTAGCTGGAACAGGGCTCAGTTTTGAGCTTTTTTATTGGTTAATTGGATAATTTGTTTAAATCAGTTTGCTCCTGTTTGCTACTGTTATATTTAAGTGTGTATCTGTTCTCCTGTGTTAAATCGACCTAAATAGAGATTGAATATCTTTAGCATAGTCTGGTTACAGGGTTTGCTGTATCCAAATCTCTTTGGGTGATTCCTGTGTTTCCTGCTATGCAATCTTGTGTTGGCCTGGGCCTGCCTGCACTTAGTGGGAGTAAGTGAACTGGTTGGAACTGGTCTGACATAGGGTGTTGAGCTAAGAGCTCAGGGACAGTGGTCGATTGGTCAATTCCAGTGTTTCTATTTTACTTTCATTTTTGTGGTATTTAAACCCCACATTTGCATGGATTTGTGCTTGTTTGCTTGTCATGCACCGCCACTGTACTGTTTTAACCATTTGCAAGGTATCTCAGTTGCAATGTCCCCCTTACCAGCACTCCTGTGTAAGTGAGGCCCTCTCTTGCATCTACTGTATTGAGTTTATCAAGCCCTACTCATACCTATAGGTGCTCTCCTCAGATGGTACCCAGTCCACTCTCACTGACCTCTCTTCCGCAAATTCTGACAACCATGGACAGACAATTTCCTATGGTTTCTCCTGCTAGTCTTGTTGATGTGGGCATCCTGAGATAGGGTAGCAACTGCCTTATGCACACGGACAACTCTCTAGTACTACCACCTAGAAACACAATATGTGACAGATGCAATTACATTAAGAACCTAGAATCCTTGCTGCTGTCTCAGTCAGAAGCCAGTACATCTGGCACTGAGAAGGTTGTCTGCACAAACACTATGAACACCACATCTCTAACACAACACACACCTGTACAACACACTCCTAAGTATGCTAAGATTCTCAACAAAGACATACCTAAGTAAGACAGACCTCTGAAGCAAAAACACACATGCACATCACAACCCACAGCACCAAGCATCACACATAGTTCAGACGTCTGTATCTCACAGCCTCTAAGGCCCAGCCACAAACCCAACATACTAGCCAGAGGAGACTATATCGTGAGACACACAGATGTGCCCCTCACCAGGCTAGACAAATAGAAAGTCACGGTAAGTTGCTTGTCAGGTACTAGAATCTGCTATATCATGCTCACACTCAGGTCTCTTAACAATAGGTACTGTTATGACTCTTGTCATAGTCTATATTGGTGTGAATGACATGAGACATCTCTCTGGACTATATGAAGAGGGACATGATTGAGCTCACCGAATATGTGTCCCAGCAAGTATGGCTCCAGCCTTAAGCAGCATCCTTTCATCACCCAGAATGATGCCTCAATACAAACAGAAAATGATTGACTTTAATATATGGCTTAGTTTCTGGTGTCATTCTAAGGGGATCTAGTATTTTACAGCCTGAGAGGACATGATTGACAGACCACAATGCTTTGCCAGAGATGGACTGCATCTGGCTCCCCTGGGCTTCAAGCTTCTGGCAAAGGCTCTTTCCTCTCCCATAGTGCCTTTTTTAGGCAAAGTCATGAGCACAAAATTACCAACATGAAAATTCTTCTAAACGGAATTTAAAGGTCATGCTGCTAAACGCTAATAGTCTTAGCATAAAACTGCACTCATTGCAAGCATTTGTGCAGTCACTGAAACCTGGTTCCAAGCTGCAGAGAGCATTTCAGCCTTACCAGGTTACTCATCCTACCATAATTTCAGACCCCAAATGGAGGGCTACAAAGCCAAAGGATGTAGAGTTTCAATATTTATCAAAGACATACACACCTCCAGGCTGGTCAAATAGTATGTTGCACAGGAGACACTCCAAGTGCAGTTAACTGTTGACAAACACCTATTCATATCATAGCTAGCTACATACTCCCGACCATGACTCAGGATGCCCACTCCACCTATCTGGACTTACATGAATCCATCAAGATTCAACCGTCTGCCCTGATCCTGGGTAACTTTAAGTACCCAACCATAGAGTGGAAGAGCTATTCTAGTCCAAACATAAATGCCCAGAGATTCCTCGACTTCATTAATACCATTGCATTGGATCAGCTGGTTGACACCTGTACGAGAGGTGAAAATATCTTGGACCTGGTCCTAACCAACATGAGTAGCCACTGTAGCTCTCAGATGCATTAGCCACCCTATTCAACCAAAATCTGAGCGCCGGGTCATCCCAGCTGAATGGTGGACAGCCACTATCATTCCTCTAGACAAAAGTGGAGCATCCACTGACCCAGGCAATTATAGGCCCATCAGCCTAACTAGCCTGATTTGCCAGGACATGGAACACATTATCATGGATCTTATAAACAAGCACATTGGCAACCTCCAAATGCTTGACCAAACACAGTTTGGTTTTGTCAAAAGGAGATCATACCCGTTAAACTTGGTTGACTTATTCGAAACAGTCAACAAAACCATGGATGAGGGGTAGACGGTACACACCACCTACCTTGACCAAGCCAAAGCCTTTGACACTATTCCCTACTCAGGCATAATAAATAGACTCTCCTAGCTAGCCATCAACCTGTATGTTACCAGATGGGTAGCTAAATGGGTCAGTCAAAATAGGGGAAGCCACCTCTAGTAGTAGACCTGTAATGAGTGGTGTATCTCAAGGATTAGTCGTGGTCCTCTAATGTTTGGGATATACTTTTCTGAGGTGAAAGCCAAAATCAGTGGCCTGTGGATGACCAAGTTTGCACTCTCTTAAATTCCCTTAATGATGTGAACAGCCTCCAAGAGGGCCTTACCCAAACTAATGACTGATGCCAGAGGCATGGCCTCAAACTGAATTCCAAGAAATGCATCATTATCCCCTTTGGGGAAAATGGCATCCACACTAATTATGATATTAATAACAAAGTACTAAGCACGCAATCAGTTGTGAGGGACTTGGGCACCCAGGTTGATAGCAGCCTGACTTTTGACCACCACGTTGCCTCCATTGTATGGAGGGCTTTCTACATGGCCCACCTCATAAATAAGGGTATTTCATCCAGGAACAAGGAGGTCAACATCTCTGTACTCCTCCCTTATCAGACCTATTATTGAATACAATGCTCCCTTTGGCATGTACCTTGCCAAGCACATGCAGCAGCTGGAGAGACCACAGAGGTCCCTGACCAGGCAAATCCAGGGTCTCAAACACCTATCCTATTACAGATAGGCTAAAAGTCCTGTCCCTCTACTCAGTCTCATATAGACTGCTTAGATATGACCTGCATCTGGCATACAAGGCCATCTCAGACCCAGCCTTGATGGAGTTGCCGCATATCCGTAAGTAAAACTCCACTTGCGCAATCCACATGCAAGGCCTCAACCTGGTCTGTGACATTAATAGAACTTGTCAGTAGGGTAGATTTTTGTCACAAAGACTCCCCCATCTGTAGAATAGACTCCCTCTCCATGTCAAGCACAGTACCTCTCTAGCCCTCTTTAATAGGAACCTGGACAACTGGATGGGAAACAGAAAATGCACCTCTGGGATCCTACCTGTGTCCCTGCTGGACAGGGGAAGCAGGTGCTGACTTTGTGGGAACATGGGCAAAATTCTTAGCTAGGCTTATAAGCTCCTGTAGGCCTATAGCGAAGTATCATCCTATGAACCTATGAACCTATTAGAGGTAAGTGCCTGGGAGTTTAGAGGAGAGGTAGTGGTATGGTGTGTGTTTGTATGTATGTGGCTGCATGAGTGAATGCATGCAGCGGGATGAGTGGTTTCAGGTGTGTGTGAGTTTTGTATACAAACATGAGTACACACATGGGAAGCTGTCATACCTTTAAACTCTCCTATACTAATAAACACATCTTGCACTATGGGGGTGGAGTGGGGATCCAGACAACAGGGAAAGTACTCCAAAGTCAATTATATTTTGCAGAGTGAATGACATATATTGAGGGGGACACTAGATGCCAGGGATTTTAAATATTACCCTAAGTGACTTGAAAAAAATTAAAACCTTGTACCCCTGACATAAAGAGCAGCTTATTAACACTGCAGAGAATTAGTCCTCTGCCTTGCTGCTAGAACCAGGGTTACTCCTTAAATATTACCTTTTGTCACTTAAAAGAGGTAACTGAACAACAGGGAAAAAGATTCATGCACTATACCCTCCACACACAAAACTGCATGTTGGTAGAGCTTTCATTCTATAGGCTAACATTAGACATCAGCGATACAGTTTAAATATTACCTTAATTCATTCAAAAAGTTAAAATTTAAAATGGAGAAAAAAAACTTTGAACCCTGTATCTAGAAAGTAACTTGTTGACAATCCATAGCTTTAGTTGTATATAATTACAGAAGAAGGCTTAAGTCTGCATGTATTTTCTGAGCTATAAGAAGTATGAAACCCTAATGTCTAACATAATTGATTGAGCAGGGGCAAAATCAGGGGCATTTGTGAAGGATGGGAGGTAGATGTCCATTGGAGGCAGGGCACCATGCCTGTAAACAGCTGTGCTGAAGTCTTCTGGTCAAATCCAGGAGGTGCACTAGATGACACCAGGGAGAATTTTTAAATATTACTTTGGACTCACTTAAAAAGTTAATAGAGCAACACGTGTAGCAAAATGGTGCAGTTAACATATCTCTTAACTGTCCAGATTTTTGCAACATATCCAGATTTTTCTTCACATTTTTGGTCCGTTCCTAAAAAATGTGGAGTTTTCTGGCAAATCGCTGAAAACTGAAGTCACATTCAGACTTTATATTTTTCAGAAAATGCATGCTAACACAAAATCTGTTATTTTAGCAACTTCCTAAGTTTATAAGAGCATCTGTTGCTATTTTGGGCCTTTGTCCCCCCCATTGAACTAAGAGATTGATAGTTATGACTTACCAAGAAGAAGAAGGATGAAAAGTTAATGCGTGGCATTACTGACTGGCTGTAATCATTTGCTATTTTTGAGGGATGAATTAGAATAAAATTTGAATACCAATTGCACATAACTCTTCCTGCTTTCAGTAGGAATTTGGGATACTACTCAGAAACACGTTTAAAAAAACAGAATGACAAAAATAATGGAAAATGTAAGTACATTATGAAAGAGACAGTGTGAAATATGTACAGTTTAACTCTTTTGCAAAATTCTGCCATATAAGGTCATTTATTTTTGCTTCTGGAAAATGGAGATATAAGATGACATATCCTAAAAAAGGGGCATACATCCAAAAGTAGGTACATCATATGTAGGGATAAATTCAGCTTGAAAATAGAGCTGTTTCTACAAAACAAGGTGGGGCAGTGGAGACGTGTAAGTGTGTGTGTGTGTGTGTGTGTGTGTGTGTGTGTGTGTGTGTGTGTGTGTGTGTGTGCTCGCACGCATGTGCATGTATTCAGGTATGTGTGAGAATGTACGAGGAAGGTGCCTGTGCCAACATGATCCATGGGTCACAAGAGGTGATTACCACAGTAAAGTGCTGATTAACACTAGCAGTAACACCATGTGATTCAGAGACATACAGATTTGCTGATAATGAGGTATTTCCTTACTACGGCTGATGAGTCTCTGAATTGCATCCTGCAACTCATAACATTCATGGTGTGATTCTTTATGAATTCCAGGGTTGGGGGTAGGGGTATGAGAATCTGTTGTAAAGGGTTATAGGTCAGATTTGCTTGTGATATTGCTTATTATGTGTACATATATTACAAGTATGTTAAAAAGTTTCTTACAACTAACTTGGTGGTTTGTTTTCCGTTTAGACTCATCTGACCATCTTGTGATCTGATGGTAGTAAAACTCTAAGAAATAAACCACATAGGTTTTGTAGTCTGCAAAAAGTTCTGCATGGTATGTTTGTAAATAAACAGGTGAATCTTTCTGGCTTGGTCTGGTTATTATTTGTTTACATTTTCTTGCATATTTAAGCATCTGCCCTGAGTTAGTATAATTCATTCTTTTTTTTGGATTTGATGTTTTCTTGCCATGTGCAGTAGGCTGTTTTCTCCCCTAATGGAGTATATGTTGAATCTCATTGTTATTTAATCCAACCTGGCCTGGTGATGATGAGTGATGTAATCAGCAGACTCGGTATATGTTGAACAGAGCGTAATCTTGTATACGTTCTTGTTTGTGTCAGTGCCTTCAGCAGATGCTTATGTAGTATATCTATACTATATCTGTAGTAGATCTGTATAATTAAACTGGAACACTTTAATTATGTTTATGGTTAGATAGCTATGTGTTTTTCTTGATTTTAGGTCCAGAGGTTCTCTGGTTCGATCCTCGGCTGAGGTACCTTCTGTGCAGAGGGTGTATGTCCTCCTTGTGGTCACATGGGTTTCCTCCGGGTGCTCCGGTTTCCTCCCACATCCCAAAGACATGCTGTAGGTGGATTGGACACTCTAAATTGGCCCTAGGTGTGAGTGCATGCATGTGTATGCCTTCTGTGGAAGGTTGGGTGCCGGGCTGGCAACTCGACACTGTAAAAATTCCAGTGCCGATCATGAGCGGACAGTTGATCCGCTGTGGCGACCCCTAACGCCTAAGCCGAAAGAAGAAGAAGAAGTAGAAGAAGAAATTCTTGTCACAGACCTGATGTAGGCTTTATTGCATTAGTTAGCCGAAAGTGATTTTAGTTAAAAGTCTGTATCTTTTTATATATATGCGTTTCTTAATACCTAATCTTGGAATGTGGGTTACAGATAGATTGGTAGTGTTTTCCTTAACTAGGATTTAGTTTGACCTAATCAGTAGTAGTGTGTGGGGTGGGTACTTGCTGATCTAAAAATATACTTTTACGTCCCTGTTTATATTGTTTGCCATGAACAGGCTGGTATAAAATTAAACAATACATATATTTTCCACACCTACTTCTAAGTATGTAAAACATGATATGTTTAACATTGTTAAAATATTTCTGATTTTTTTTTTTTTTGTTACTGAGGATTGCTTGTCTGACGAATACAGGCTTGTTGCTTTAGAGCACTACCCGGGTTTCATGATTTTTGGAAATTATTGCGACTGAGATCATCAACCAAGTTTAAATACCACTAGTTTCTCTGTTTTTAAATTACTGCAAAGTCAAACTGTGAGTTAGACAATTAGCAGGTAAACGAAAGTAAAAGTACGTTAATTAGCCTGCTGTAAGTCACCACCTAGAAAGTGAAATAAAAGGAAGCTGCTGTGCTATTAAACATCAGGCATGCTATGTATTTCTTCTCTTAACTTCTGCTCAACCCTGCCTGTTATTCACAGGACAGGAGAGGCTGCATATTAATTTCAGTCACATAGTTTCATTTCAGGTGAGCCTATTTTATTTCCTGCTGCAGATTTTGCCTTTGACATGCAAAAACTAAACAAAGATGATACAACAGCATGTAGTTAAACAGAGATTCAAGGTAGTAAAGGTAGAGGTACATATTCTGTCTCTAAAGCAGTTCTCTTATTCCGATTTGTCCTCTATTAATAAATTGGGATTAGAGAGGATGAGTACGGATAATGTATTTACTTTACTTTCATTGCTTGCATTTTGTCATCAGTTTTATCATACAAAGTTTCATCTGTTATTAGGCAGTATGCATTCAGATACTGGACTGTGGATTTAAGATTTGTACTTACGCAGGTAGTACAACATAATATGTTTTCCTACATCAATGCAATAGGTAATCCTCTACTCTGTCCAAGGGTGATGTAAAACATGCTATCATTTTCTTAAAGCCATTACATTATGATATAATATGTTGTCATACTATTGTAATTTATTTTCAGACAACAGTAGTATCAGCATTTCGCAGATATCCTACTTTTGTTATTATAACCTTATGATGTGCAATGCATTTAATGCGTTAGATGACATGCTTGGTGTTTGGCAGCCAGTTTCCATTTTCCAGTTGACTACCCAGCTAAGTACTCTTTTCTTTTGCATGAATTGATAACATGAGTAGCTGAGCTTAAGGTGGGCTTGTACTAGATATCTTGTTCTCCCTGAAAAAATAGGTACACAGTTTTAAGCCTGCCCCCATTTTTATAATCAAATCCCTTTACTCAAGAGTTAATGATGCCTTAAAAACCCAGATAGAAACAGCACCATAAGTTTGTATAATCCTAGACTCATTATATTTAGACTCTTGCTTGCATGTTTGAAATTTACTGTGGAGAGGTACATGACCTCCTGGCTAAAATTAGTGGTAGTGGGCACAGCACACAGCATTTTATCTGGTAATATTGTACTGACTTAGGTATAAACTACAGAATCTTTTGCACAATTCTCCCCTTCATGTCCATTGTAAGAAGCTGTATTATGATTCCCTATGCTTGTGTAACTTTTACTTCAATTATTTAATTGTGTAAACCTACACTTAACTGCCAATTGGATATCTCTGCTGTAAGTGTGCTACATATGACGTTACTCCAGGAAGCTATGAACTCATCAGTTCTCCTTTTACCCAGTGGTCATTGGTCTGCAGATACAAACTGAACTACAAACCCATCCACTTAAATACATATTTCCTCCACCCTTAATTACATTCCATTATCCATCATTTAATTAATGTTTTAAAGGGATACAGACTCTCATACATACTTCAAAAACTTAAAAACACAATGTAAGTTAAAAACAATCATATCCTAGGGCATACTGAACATAGTTTCAAATTTTTAGTTATTGATCAGATGTTCCATGATATAAGGGGTGGTCCAGCACCTTTACAGTTGGAGGAATTGGAGCTAGCTTGGCAGATTAGACTTAATGCCTGTAATTTTCCAGGCCTGAATGAAAGCTGCTCTTTAAGCAGCAGTTTGAAATTGAGAAGCTTAAAGAGGTGATGCTGAGTGGATATACTATCAGCCCAGCTTGTTTACATAAATCTGAAGGCAACTTATGCGTTGTATTTTTATTACCATTTTTATTACCATTGTTATGTGTTTATTTTATTTTATCATTTTTTATGTAGGTCACATTATATGATGTTAGATTTTTTATACTGAGTGTATTTATATATATTTAATATATTAGATATTGGTTTGTGATAATGCAATATTTAGTTACTCGTTGTATCTTTAAGAAGGTGGATAAGTAGGGTTGTATAAATTTGATTGGTTAATTAATAGAATTTGAATTTATTTATATACGTTATTGAATGATAGCATTTTGTCTGAAGAAGTTTGCATATTGTGCATACAAAAAGCGCTTCATTAAATTTTTCTTTCCTACATCGTTTCGGTTTACTGCTTGGACTGCTGCAGCTCCTGGTCTTAAAACACTTTTCAACTGGGCCTCTGTCCCTTTGCACAATAAAAAGACATCATCCAAAAACCTGCTGTAATACTCATTGCCAGTATTCAATTACCATCACTGTTGCTTGCTCCCAGTATGACATAACATCATTTGCAAAAATGGGGGCACATGCGGCCCCCATTGCCACACCGGTGACTTGTTTGTAGGCATTGGCCCTCAAAATACACAAAGTTGTTTAATACTACTTCCATTAAGACAATGTATTTGTTAATTTGATCCTGATCATAAATTCCAGTTTTGAATAATTGCACCTCTAACCAGCTAAGACCTTGCTCATGGGGTATCACGGAGAACAAATTACATACATCAGTAGTGACTAAAAACACTTCTTCCCTTACCTGAATTTTATTTAGGTTTTCCAAAAACTGCCATGAGTATGAAAATACTTTCAACCCTTTTTGCATTTGTGTATTCAAATACTTGCTAACAAACATGTTTTAGATCTCTTTCCATCTACTATGGGCCTATATTTTACATCTCTTAGCCTCTTATGCATCTTAGGTATTCCAAAAATATTGGCTACCATCGGGTAGTCATTCCTCATGTATTCATATTCTTCCTCATTTATTTGCTCCTGATACAACATGTCTTCAAGCATTAAGTCCACTTTTGTGTTCATTATATGTATTTCATTAATAGAGCTTAATGCATATGACCCATCTAATAGCAAAATATTAATTCCATTGGAATAATCCCCCTTAGCCATTATTACTGTACCATTCCCTTTGTCGGGCTTCATTATACGTATACCCCTGTCATTTATTAAGTCATTCAACACTATTTGTTCATCTTTACTTATATTCATGCTAATAGGTCCTGGTCCCATTCTAAATGCCTTTCTGATATCCCTGTCACATTTTTTTCTCATACATTCCTATTATCTTGTTAATGAGTGGGTTAAAAGTGCTTGGCTTTCTTAACTTAAAGTTATTGTTGTTATAATTAGACGTCCCATTTGTATCATTAAACAATACCTGCAGATTCAATTTACAGGTGAACATTTTTAAGTCGATTATTGCATTGGCTATATTACCCCTCCTACTTGGAACAAATGTAAGCCCTTTGGCTAACAGGTTTGCATGCTTACAATCAATATTTTTATTGGAATAATTGTACACCTTAAAGTCTGCTGCTGAATTTGTGACTATACATGGTTCATCAGACCTTTAACTCATTGTTCTGTCATTTTCACCCACTTGTTTCATCATTCACGTCCTTAAATACCTCACTGTTAATGTATACACTCATATTGTTCAGGGTTTCGTTATTGTCCTATACATCCTCTATTTCATTAACTGTTACATCGTTTGAAGTAATATTTTGCATAATGTCCACATTTGTTAAATAATGGCTACTTATTCCATCTATATCATTGATTTTAACCACATTCCTATCTAAATTATTATTCATTACTGTATAAACATTTTCATTAAGAAGACCTGTTTGTATTTGTAATATTACACTATGGTCTCCAACATTTCGTACTTCAACATCCCTATGAAAGCAACTGTCTGTTTCCCCTGAAAATTCAGTATTTAAACAATCCATTTGCATTGGTGAATTAACATCAGCCACTTTAAAATTTTTTAACATTTCGTGTTTCCCCACCACCCCTTTTAAGCATTTCACACATTGAATTGACAATAGAACATTCCAAATAACAATTTTGTTCATTAACATCAAAAATGTCCGTTACCCAGTCAGTCGATCTTTTCCTTTCACCTGCTATTGTTTCATATCTTTCATACAATTCTTATCCCCCCCCCTCTATTTCACAACTGACACCAAAAACCGTATTTTCAGTACATTCCCCCGGACTTACTTGTTGAAAATAGTCATTCACCAAGTCCGTTATGCCCTCTGCCGTGTATTTCGGTAATTGCCGTTTTTTGGCCTGGCCCCCTGCACCATATAATCTCTCTGGTTGTTCCCTTCTCATTGATTGTATTGCTCCTTCCCCCGCAGTCTCTCTGACTGATGCACGTCATTCTCCAAAGGGTGTTCATGCTCATAACCACGCTGACTCTGATAAAACGTCTGGTTGGACATCACATCCGCTCCTTCCACTGGTTCCTCATCACTTCCTTTGTTATGATTGCTCTGGTTACTCGGGGACAGTGGATACACTTTATTTTTGGTGTATTCATTGAGATCTCTTCTAATTTTGTTGGTTTTCCTAAAGAAGATGTTGTTATATATATTGTCAGCCGTTGAAGATGTTATCATAGTTAGTTTGGTAGTTCTCAAATAACAGGTCACTCTTAATGAAGTTGTTGTTCTCATCAAGTTGCTTCACAAATGTTTCCATTGCAAGTCTATTATGTTTGATTGTTATTCTCATAAGCTCTAACCCCATCTGGTCAAACAAAACATGTAAGTCTTTAACCAGTTCACTGTTATTTTCTGCCCCATTAGGATACTTCCTTACCCTTAGACCATGAGGCACTTGCTTTAATTCAATATTTCTTTCCAAATAGGAATTCTCTAACTGTAACTTTTTAAGGGTTAAAACGTCTTTTTCAAATACTTTAAGTCCATCATTTAGAGACTGAGACTGTTGCATACCTTGTGTGTTTGTCACTTTGTCCCCACAAAAGTCAAAATGGTTGTTTTTCCAGGCTTTCAACTTTTCACCATCATTGCCACCATTACGGTTCATCTCTTGTGGTCTAACTTGGTTGACCCTCGGGGTTACCTCTTCATTACCTGGGGCTGACTGCCCCAGTGAATTTCCTCCTGAGGACTGCAATGGCTGGGTAAGAGGGTAGCCTAAGCTATCAAAAATATTGTTGGTACCTTACTGCCTGTCCATAATATACTTGATTTGAGTGGTATGTTCTGCCAACTGCTGGTTAATCTGCTCCAATAAACCTGCTATTTCATTGTTGGAGCTGGACCCTGGATTCTCCATCTGCTCTGCCCAGAAACAATACAAAGGTACAAAAGATAAAAACATTGCAAATAAAAACTTCAAGAAATAATCTTTTGTATGTTTGTATTTGGTTACACGTTTGGATATCTCAGCATCTTTTAAATGTATGTATAACTTGGAGCTGTTGAAGAGCTCTTGACTATTTTTTGTAATTCCTTGTAAATACTATCTTGGAAATAAAGGGTTTTACATTTAAAGATAAATAGACACAACTCTGCAGTCATACTAATTAAGGCTAATGGATAATATTACTTATCTAAAATGAGTACCTGTAACTCCCCCTCATGTGGGGATAGGTGATAATGCAGAACACTGGACCTTGCTAACTCATCTAATTATCCATCAAAATGGTATTGCAGATAGTGTAATTTGATGCTGGTGTGGGATTTTGACAGGTATAGATACTGGAGGAGCAGTAGACTACAGGCATCAGCTAACATGATTCATTGACTGGACAAAAGTACCATTACTTAATCTGTTTTTTTATTAATTCACTTTGTGGATCCTTAACCCTTAACTCTATCTTTAAAGAAATACTAGATTCAACAGTAGCAAGGGGTTGGAATCCCATCTTACAAGTGGAACTACCTATCTACCCATCTATCTAGCTCTGTTTCTGTATCTATCTATCTATCTATCTATCTATCTATCTATCTATCTATCTATCTATCTATCTATCTATCTATCTATCTATCTATCTATATAGCTCTCTGTCATATCTGTCTGTCTTTTTGTCTACCATGCTAGCTATGTATCTGTCTACCTGTCTGTTTAACTTTCCAAAAGAACACCAGACCATTTGGGGAAAATATAGCTACCTGTCTGTCTGTCTTTTTATTTACTAGTCTGTCTAGTTACCTATGTACCTATCTGTCTAAATAAAAAATAGATTTGGGGCACACAGTGGGGGTGATGGACTGAAGCAGGGTGGAGAATCCCTGAGGTGGCTTCCAAGCAACAGAGCACTCCATCAATTCATATAAATAAACTACTCCACCCTTGGAAGACCACTACTCCCTGTTCAAAAACAGACAATACAACAGACTCTGTCCCCACACAGTTTAATTCCTACTTTATACAATCAGTATTATCTCTCAGACACCAATACATCTGCCCCCCTTTCCCTGTCCAGTCAAAACCACCCATAGCTCTTCAATTTTAGTCCACCACCTACCTCGCTCATAAGAAAGTTGATCCTTAAAATAAAAACTTATTTCATAGCTGTAGACCAACTACCATCAGGCTACCTCAAAATGGATGCAGATGTCATAGCTTTCCTGTATCCATACTAATTAATAGGTCCATAGGAGAAAGATACGTCCCATCACTACAGAAAAAAAATCCTACATCATAAAACTGGACAAAGGTGGCACATCTACAGACTGTTAGCAATTCTGTCCCCTTCTCCAAACTATTAGAGAAATGCATCCATATGCAGCTGATGCAATACCTAACCTCAAATAACCTGCTGTCAGGAACACAACATGGCTATAGGCCACAGCACCATTACTGGTGTATTACATTTTACCAGTATAATAAACCAACATAGACATAATGGTCTGCTTGTGTCCACCATAATCTTTGGTATTTGATGCCGTCTCGCACCACCAACTGCTCATTTAACTCTCCTCAATAGGATTTTCACAGTTCTCCTTGTTGTGGTTTCTTAGTTACCTATCTGGAAGGCAACAAGCTGTTAAATAGCAAAAAACCTGTTCACCCTTTCAACCAGTTACTACAGGTGTCCCTCAGGGCTCTATCCTGATTCTTCTACTATTTAATGTACTTATTAATGACCTCACCACCTCCACTCACCATGCTAGTTTAGTTCACTATGCAGATGATTCAACATTAATATGTGTGGCCTCAACAATAAATAAACTGCAAGACATTACACAAAAATCTTTCTCCTCTCTAGAAACCTGACTCAAAGAATCAAACATCCTACTCAACCCCAAGAAAACTAAGTTAATGCTTTTTACTTCAAAAAGTTGCCAAAATCAAAAGTAATTTTTTACCATAAAGTCAGCAAATAATACCATCATTGAAACTGTAACTCACAGTAAACTTCTAGGCATTAAAATAGATGATGGTCTCAAATATGACCAGCATATACTGCACACCATTAAAGCTACTCACCAGAAACTAGGCTTCCTTTATAGGATCAATGGATACCCTACAGATACTGCGAGAAAAACTCTAGCCACCACTTTTTATTGCCAACTCTCTTGTATGCCGCTCTTATCTTAACAAACTTAAACAATACAATACTCAAATAAAGAAACTTGCTTCCTGCTAAAATAAAGTAGCTAAATTTACCACTAATCTCCCCAATAGGACCCACCATTGTCATAGCTTAAAGGAATTAAACTGGCTTGCACTACACAACTACCTAACATATTCACAACTAATTACAACACACAAACTCATTCAGCATCCAGAAAAATGTCCTGCACTACATAACTTATCCCTGACCTAATGTCCAGAAAGGGACCTTTGCTCTAGTAAACAAATACTTGTTACTTACATTTAAGTCAACTAATGTTTAAACCACTGCTAAAACATCTTAACCAATCCTGGTCCTGCACATGCTCATTTCAAGGTTTAGACTTTGTGTTCATAGTATGACACTCTCCAATTACTCTCCTTAAACAGAATACACTCAACCTCTCACTGAATTGACAAAACATGTTTTATACATAACTGCTGCCTGTACAATCCACTCAGGGCCAGTGTTTGTATTTTGGGGGCCCCTAACAAGTTTCATGTTGGGGGCCCTACCTAAGAGATGTAAGGTGTGAATATGCCCCCTTCCCTTTACTTCAGTCCTCACACTTTGCTAGAAAACCAAATTGTTTTGAGGGACAGATTACAAATATCAATCAAACAGTTTGAAAAGTCAAAAAGTCCATGCCTCCTACCACCAGCCTCTCAATACATAAAACATAAGATTAGGGCTTTAAAACAATGGGCTTATGAACTAATAAAGATGTTAGGACAGATTTTGCAGTAGCATGCGTTGTATGAACCCACATTTTTTGTGGGTAACAGACCAAAAATACTAGACAAACATCTCAACATTGGGCCCCATTCTCAGAGACCCTACCCGCTCCTAACGTTTCAGCATATTTCTAGACAATGCCAAAAATGACAGAACAAAGGCATAACATCAGAGATAGTTTTAAACATAGCTATTGTAAACTTAGAAAGGTACTACAATAATAGGGTATGCATTAATATGAATTAAAACATCAGTATATTCTGCAGAATTCTCACAGCCCTGTACCTCCCAATGTCTCAGCACAAAAATCTAGATAAAGCCAAACTTAATTGCAGAGCAGAGATATAACATCAGCGATAGTTTTAAACATTTTGTTTTAAACATAATTTTAAACTTGTAAAGGCAATATAACAAGTTTTGCATTGGCATGCATTACAATAATTCCTGTACATTTTACATTCTCACAGCCTCCACCCCCAACCCTTCAGCACAAAAATTCTGGACAAAGCATGAAAGCATAGGACAAAAGCTAAATATCAGAGAAAACCTTTAAAAATGCTTATAGAAATGACTGAATGGATTTTTGGTGTATTACTTTTCTTCAATCCTCCAAGTTTTGCTAGAAAACCAAACTGTTTTGAGGGACAGACCACAAATATCAAGCAAACAGTTCCACAACTTTCTCAATGCTTACATCTCCAGCACCAACCTCTTAGCACATTAATTCTGGTTGAAGCAAAAATAAATAAAAAAACAAGACAAAGGTGTAACATTAGGGATTTAAAACACTTGGCTTATGAACCAATAAAGATGCTAGTATAACAGATTTTGCAGTAGCATGAGTTGCTTGAACCATCACTTTTTATGAGAAACAGACCAAAAATACCAAACAAATATTTGAACACTGTGCAACATTCTCACAATACCTACCCTCCTCTTAATCTCTGAGCACAACAATACTAGATAAAGTCAAAAATAATTGCAGAACAAAGGCGGAACAACAGGGATAGTTTTAAACATCTCTATTATAAATGTAGAAAAATCTGTAGAACAGGCTCTGCGTTACAATTATATTTGTGTATTCTGCAACATTTGCACAGCTCCTAGCCCATCAATACAATCTTTCAGTATAATTCTGGACAAAGCAAAAAAAAAAAAAAACAGGGCAAAGGCATAATATTAGGGATTTAAACACTCATAAATTTATAAAGATGTTAGAATATGTCTTGCTGTAGCATGCATTGCATGAACTCACATTTTTCATGAGAGACAGCAGAAATAGCAAGCAGATATGAAGACATTCTACAACACTCTAACAGCCTGTACTCCCCTCCCAAACTCTCAGCACAACAATTCTGGACAAAGTAAAAAATTATCATAGAACAAAGGCATAGCATAAGAGACAGCTGTAAACATTGCTGTTACAAACAAAAAAACACTAGAATAACAGGGTTTGCATTAATCTGCATTAAATCATCATCTGCACCATTTTCACAGTCACTATCCCCACAACCAATCTTTCAGCACAATTCTGGACAAAGCAAAAGTAAATAAATATAAAATATGAATACGCAGGACTGACTAAATGACTAGAATCTGCACATTAGTTATCACAGACAAGCCCCCCCATCTCTTAGCACAAGAATTCTGGACAAAGCTAAAATAAAACTATTTAAACCAAAGTCCCTCTTCATCCCCAACCTCCAGGGCCGTTGCTAGCATTTTGGGGGCCCCCAGAAAGGTTCAAGTTGGGGGCCCTACTCAAGAGAACATAAAGTGTGACCACATTGCCATTGTGCCCCCTTCCCCATCAAGCTCATCCAGCACCATTTAACCACTATAGTGTCACTACATTCAGAATTGATGTGCCAAGGTACACACTGGCATTTAGTACCAATGTTACATTATGACAAACCCCTGTACCATAGCAAGGTAGCTGCTTACAGGTATACACTGACTGGCATTTAGTACCAATGTTACATTATGACAAACCTCTGTACCATAGCAAGGTAGCTGCTCACAGGTACACACTGACTGCAATTTAGTGCTAATGTTATATTATGACAAGCCACTGTACCACAGCAAGGTAGCTACTCACAAGTGCACACACACTGACTGGCATTTAGTGCCAATGTTACATTATGACAACCCCCTGTACCACAGCAAGGTAATGACTCACAGGTGTATGGACTGGCATTTAGTACCAATGTTAATTATGGCAAACCCCTGTATCACAGCAAGGTAGTGACTCACAGGTGCACACACTGATGGGAATTTAGTACCAATGTTACATTACGATAAACCCCTGCACCACAGCAAGGTAGCGACTTATGATAAACCCCTGTACCACAGCAAGGTAGTGACTCACAGGTGCACGTATACACTGACTGGCATTTAGTACCAATGTTACATTATGACAAACCCCTGTACCCCAGCAAGATAGCTACTCACACGTACACACTGAATGGCATTTAGTACTAATGTTACATTATGACAAACCACTGTACCACAGCAAGGTAGCTACTCACAGGTGCACACACACACACTGACTGGCATTTAGTTCCAATGTTACATTATGACAGACCCCTGTACCACAGCAAGGTAACGACTCACAGGTGCATGGACTGGCATTTAGTACCGATGTTAATTATGGCAAACCCCTGTACCACAGCAAGGTAGTGACTCACAGGTACACACACTGATGGGCATTTAGTACCAATGTTACATTACGATAAACCCCTGTACCACAGCAAGGTAGCGACTCACAGGTGCATGTACACACTGTCATTTAGTACCATGTACCACAGCAAGGTAGTGACTGACAGGTACACACACTGACTGGTAATTAGTACCAATGTTACATTATGAAACCTCTGTACCATAGCAAGGTTGCCACTCAGATGCACACACACCAAATGGCATTTAGTGCCAATGTTACATTATGGACAAATCCCTGTACCACAGCAAGGTAGCCACTCACAGGTGCAGACACTGACTGCATACTCAACTGCCCAGTTTTTCACAGAATGTCAAGATGTGAATCATGTTTGGTCT
The DNA here is from genome assembly GCF_019279795.1 of Protopterus annectens. Classification (NCBI taxonomy): domain Eukaryota; kingdom Metazoa; phylum Chordata; order Ceratodontiformes; family Protopteridae; genus Protopterus; species Protopterus annectens. Next base: position 369,120,251 of record NC_056751.1, read on the forward strand.
GTTCCTCACAATTTATAGTTTTCTAGATTTTTTGTGGCAAATCATTGATGACTGAATTCATTAAATGGCAAGCATTTCAGTTTAACTTCATTTCCTTATGAACTTTCATGGTAACACCTTTTATTCTAGCAACTTTTTCAGTTTATAAGAGCAATATTTAAAATTTGCCCAGTTCTTTGGGCCTGTAACCCCATTATCTGTGGCTTTGTCCAGATTTTGTGCCATGAGATTGAGAGCTACGACTGGCATTTAGTAGCAATGTTGTTGCATTACAACAAGCCTCTGTACCACATCAAGGTAGAAAGTCCCACAGAGGTACACAGAGACACCCACGCTGACTCCCCACGAAGACACCCACGCTGACTGGCATTTAGTACCAATGTTGTTACATAACAACAAGCCTCTGTACCACATCAAGGTAGCCAGTCCCATAGAGGTACACAAAGACACCCACAAAGACTACTACACAAAGACACCCACAAAGACTCCCACACAAAGACACCCACAAAGACTCCCACAGAAAGACTCCCACAAAGACACAGACTTCCAAAGACACAGACTCCCTCACATAGGACAGAAGCACAGTAAAACAGAGACTCTTGCACACAGGACAGACACCCACACATGATAAAGACTGCACTATAGCAAGACTGAACATTAACACCCACACAGACACAGGACAGTGGCACCCACCCCCACAGTACAGAGACAAGACCAGGACACATCTGCTGCAAGACTGAACATAACCCCACACAAGATTAAGTCAGTACTACCACAAAACAGAACTGAGACACCACTCCCAAACACAAGACAATGACAGCAGTACAGCAAGACTGAAACAAGCAGCATTAGATAAACTGACATCACTCAAGGCAATTACTGACATGCAGAACAGTCACACTGCAGATGTACACAACACAGCTATTGGCCACAGAAAAGATTACAGACACAACATACAATGGAAAGCCATGGGGATTACAGAGCCTGAGAAAATAGTAATAATCCCGAAGGCAGAATTCACAAGAAACACACTATTTTAAAACATACCTTTTAAAACTTTATTCCATTAAGCGCTTTCGGCTAGAAAATACCAGCCTTCTTCAGACATTCAAAAAATATTGTGACAAACTCTTTTTATAGTCCAACCCAACCACTTGAGTCTTAAAGACGTAGCATTATAAAACAACAACATATTAAAATGAAATACTTTCAACAATCTTCTTCTTCTTCTTCTTTCAGCTTTTCCCGGTTAGGGGTCGCCACAGTGGATCACCTTGTCCGCACATTGAATGGCAGTGGAGTTTTATGGTGTCGAGTTGCCAGCCCGGTGCCCAACCTTCCACAGAAGGCACACTCACACGCACACCTAGGGCCAATTTAGAGTGTCCAATCCACCTGCAGCATGTCTTTGGGATGTGGGAGGAAACCGGAGCACCCGGAGGAAACCCACGCGACCACAGGGAGGACATGCAGACTCCGCACAGAAGGCACCCCAGCCGAGGATCGAACCGGAGAACCTCTTGCTGTGAGGCGGCAATGCTAACCACTGCACCACCATGGCCACCCAAATACTTTCAACAATACATTTTTAAAAAACATTTATATAAATATTTATACATAACTATCTTTCAAAAGTTTTTAATTTTAACTCACAAGAAATAGACACTACATCATTTAACCTTGGATAAACATATGCATTCAAGTGTAAAATCCACCACATCTCTCTCTGTTATAAAAAAATACCCCATAGTCCCCCCTGGAGATTTTTTGCAACTGTTCCAGTATGACAAATTTAAAACTATGGCTTGGGAATGCCTTTAAGTGTTTAACTAAAGCACTGGTCTCTTTATGTGTATGCATACCATAAATGTGTTCATACACCCATTGTATAAATTTTCGCTCAGTCTTTCCCACGTAATATGCAGGACAAGAGCTGCATTTTGCAGCATAAACCACTCCTGTTGTTTGACAAGAAAAGCGACCAGAAACTATAATACACTTAGAACCCAAGTGCACCTGGTTACATTCCAAAATAAACTCGCACTGTGAACACATTCCACACTGTCATTTTCTGCACAAGTTGCATATGTAAAAGGGATAAACTGTCACACCAGTCTTTAAGGTTGCTATCCTACCTAAATACAAAATCAGGAAAATTACCAATTTTTTTCCATTAGCTGTTTATCTGTTCAAATAAATGCCCATTTTTCATTAATAATATCCATTATATTTTGCTATGGGCACTGAATGTAGAAATAAATGCATTTTTTGTATTTTGTGCTTGTTGCACACCACTTTCTCATTGTGGAAAAGGTGTCACCCTATTACCTGATGCCATTATTTCTATAGTTTCATTTTGGATACCATTTGCAGAAGGAGAAACTACTCCATAAGCTTCACCAAATGACCTGGCATGATGGTTTTGTAAAAAAGGAATGTACTAGCATGATAGTCTCTTCTTGATGACCTCAAATTTTATATTGTTAACCATCTGCACTGGGTAACCTCTATTTAAAAACATGTTGCCTATAAGGTGTACTTCATTTAAGAAGTCAAGCATATCAGTTACTATTCTGGCAGCCTGTACCATCTGTCCCTTTATAACAGCTTTTTTGAGGTGGTATGGGTGGTTACTTATAAAATACAAGTATTTATTTGAATATGTTTTTTCCTAAAAACACAGGCTTTTAAACCAGCTTCTGTTCTAGTTAATTTTACGTCCAAGTAAGATATAGAGTTCACACGTAACTGGTACGTAAATTTCAAAAACTCAGTTGTAGTATTTAAAGATTGTACAAAGTCTGGTATTAAATCAACAGGGCCATCGTAAGCAGTAAACAAGTCATCTAAAAAATGGACATACATCCTAACATACTTGAAAAAGTCACTATTAAATAAATAATGTAATTCCCATACTAACATAACCACATTTGCATATAATGGCCCTCAAGGTGAGCCCATGACTACATCTGTCACTTGTTTAAAATACTGGCCATCATAATACAAAATGTTGTTGTATAAAACCATTTCAAGTAAATGTGAAATTGTATTTATTTTATCCTGTTCAATATATACATAGTCAGTGAAATATTCAATAAACCATTCTATCCCAATATTGTGGGGGATGCAGGTAAATAAGTCTTTTACATCAGTTGTCAGAAAAAATCCCTCTCTGAATTGTTGTAAGTCATTACATTTCACCAAGAAATCCCAAGAATCCCTACAGAGATGTTTAACAGGAACCAAGTAATATTTTAGTTGTTCATCGATAAATATTGCTATATAATGCATTTTTGAGGAAGTACCATCAACAGTGGGTCGAAGGGGGCGGGGTTATATAAGTCTTTATGTAATTTTGGCGTACCAAAAATTGTGGCTAACTTAGGAGCTGGATTTATATTGTTCCACAGACAGCTGACCCTGAGATAACATAGCGTATAAAAAACAATCTACTCTATTATATGAAATATTGACTTTGTTCAGGGATGCCTCAGCATAAGAGTCCTCATATAACAGTTGGAGCATGTGTTGGTTATAGTCCACCTGGTCCATGATAATGATACCCCCTCCTTTATCAGGCTGCATAAATCGAAGAGAGCCTGATTTTTTAATGTCATTCATTAGTTTACATTGCACAGATGTTAAGTTAAAGGAAATAGGTAGGGTATTATTTTCAAGCAAATGTCTCAAATCCAGTTCACATGCATCCTCAAAGGTTTTTAACATAGGAAGCAAGTTAGGGTTGAAAGTGCTGGGGATGCATAAATGTGTTGGTACAGAATAACTGTTGTTAAAATAAACAGACATGTTCAGCTTTCTCACATATAATTTCAAGTCTATTAAAGTTTTAGACACATCAGCTCTTCTCATAGGTATAAATGTCAGGCCTTTACTGAACAAGTCTGCTTGAGCCTGAGTTATATTGTAGCTGCTAAAATTATACATGCTGAAATCCACAGTACAGTTTTTTATAGTAGACAAAGAATTAGATGCACATAAGTCACCTACCACTTTCTCTGGTTCTTGTCCAAGGAATGGGACATCCTCCTCTGTTGTTGGTTTGGTGGATAATTCACAGACCTGTGGTTCTAATTCACCCTCTTGTTCCAGATTTGTTCCAACCGTTGCACCCCAGGCTGGTCCAAAGGGGCCTGCTGATTAGTAAAAACCTGGCCATTTTCACCACCACAGTTGGTATTCTGATTGTCGGAGAAAGAAACAGTCCTTTGTTGCCCTTTGGGTGGACTGGGGTATGCTTTATCATTTAAATAATCTAGTCTGTCCCTTTCCAACTTGCATTTTTCCCTTGGTTTATGGCTTTGCTCATATTGTCTATTTCAGAAAAAATTCTGTCATACTGCACTTAAAATTGATGTAAAGCATTATCTTGAATAATAGTTTCATCCATGGTCTTAAATGTTGAATACAGCTCATCCATTTCTTTAGAATTATAATGAACCAACAGTTCCATTAGCTCACAGCCATGTCTGTTATACATATTAAGTAAATTTTTATGTGATGGTAAATTCTCCACTAAACCAGTAGGGTACTTCCAGTACCACAGGCCTTTGGGACCTGCCTGCGCTTAATGCATTCTCTAAAATACACATTTTCATGAAAAAGTTTATGATATCTGGTTAAAAGTTCATGATACAGTGTTAAATTACCTTCAATAGCTGTTTGATTACAGAGCCTGAGGCAGACTCACACCCAAACAAACCCAAAAGAAAGCCCTTGGGGATTACTGAGACCGAGGCAGATGACTCAAACCCAAACAGAGAGAGCCATGGGGATTACTGAGCCTGAGGCAGACTCAAACCTATGCACAAGAGAGTAATGGGGATTAGTGAGCCTAACACAGGCAGACTCAAACCCAGAGAGAAAAAGGTGAAGACCAGAGTGTCATTCGTCTTCCATGTGCATTTACCTCTTCAGCTTCTGACTGCTGCCACTTGTCTGTTCTTCCTGCACTTCTGTCCTAGCCCCCTGATGAGTAATGCTGCTCCCAACTGTCCTAGCATCCTGACGAGTCCTGCCACTCCCCATGAGTCCTGCCGTTCCCCTGCCACTCCTAGCTGCCTTTGCCTAACATCCTGTTAGTTCCATCCTCATGGTCCTACCTGTTGGAGTAAGCAAAAAAAAAGTAAATACACAGGATAGGTGCTGCCTGAAATTTACTGCCTGACAGCATTATAAAAGTTTACTGGAAAGGAAATACTAGCACATACCTACAGTTTTACTAGGCTCTTATGAAGTTTCTTCCAGACAAAGTCTTCAATGAGGCTGCCATGTGATATACTTTGTCCCACTTCATGCTCAATTGAGAGCACAGCTAAGCCTGAAAGTCTCTCCTGACTCATTGATGAACGCAGGTATATCTTTATGAGTTTCAGCTTATAACACAGTTAGTGGTGAAGATTCATTATCAATCATTCGAAAAAGGCTTTTAAGTTCATATCCAAGGTCAGATTCATCAGTGTCACAGTGGCCACTTTCAGAGCCTTGCAGTGCTGAAGCATTGTGTCTTCTACAACGGCACTCAAGGCTTTAATATTTGATAAAAATCCAAAGGCCTTATCAGACTCTGAAAGCTGCTCAAACCGGTCAGTAAACGATTGGATTGTCATGTCCAGTAGCACATTGAAGAACTCTACACGTAGTTTTACCATTGGATCCTGTACAGTCTCATCTTCTACTTCATAGTCAAAGAACCACTTTACTGTCCTGTGCCTCTTTTCTTGAAATGTGGTGCCAACATCCAGTTCTTCCGCTATCTTGGAGACTTCGCCCATGGCATGTTGAAATCCTGTCTCTTTGTAATTCTTCAGCAGGTCCATAGTGGATGCCAGCACTTTGACACATGTCAAAATATCAACAGATGGACTCTGTAGAACTTTGCTTGCACGATTTACCTCTGTCAGCACATCATACCAAACCACTAAACATACAACGAACTGGTATGACATAACTTCTGAGCACAGTCCCCTTCTTGCTTGTTGATATGTTGCAGCATCATTTGCACATACTGTTTGACCTATCCCCTGTAATGCCTCAATGACTCCCTTTAACTGAAATCTCACTGCCTTGCCAGAGTCTATCCTGCATTCCCAGCGAGTCTCCGACAGTGGCTTCACAGTGACATCTGTGTGCCATTTCAAGATCTGCCATCGGCTTGTTGATGCTGAACAGAGTACATAAATGTTCTGCAGACTTCCAAAGAATGACACTGCCTGTAGTGATGAATGTGCTCCATCACTAACTATAAGATTTAAATTATGGCAGGCACACGGCATATAAAAAGCCCTTGAAGTCATCTGTTTTATCCGGGCCTGCACTCCAGCTTGTTTCCCCTACATGTTGCTGCCATTGTCATATCCTTGTCCTCTACAGCTGTTAATGTCCAGTTGATGATTTTGAAGAGTCTGAAGAAGAGCTTCTGTAAGTCCTGCCCCAGTTGTATCATTCACTGGCACAAATCCGAGAAAATGGTCTTCAACTGTGGCTGGAGTCCGTGAAATATCCACATACCTAACTACTGCAGTCATTTGCTCTTGATTGCTGATGTCTGGCGTGCAATCAAGAATCATGCAAAAGTACCTAGTGTCCTTCACCTTCCCTACAGTGGTCCTTAAAATAGCATTTGCAATCAGCTGGATAACTTCATTCTGTATGTCCTTCCCAAGATAGTGATCCATTACCTCTTTATTACGAATATGATGCAAATGTTCAGCCATGACAGAATTAAACTGCGACAAAAGTTGCACTTGACCTAAGAAATTGCCATTGCCATAGGTGTCCAGGGCATCACTTGTACCACGGAATGTCATGTTCTTTTCTGCCAAGTACTGGACAAGAGCAATAATGCATTCTAACATGCCACACCAGTGAGTTATCTCCTTTTCAACCACTGCTTGTCTCTTACCGTCCATAGTCTGCCTATTCTTTATTCTATTGTCCAGTTCCTTCCACTTCAGCATGCATGGCTGTGTAAAGCTTTGGAAATCTCCCTCCATGCTCTGTAACCACCTGACCTGAGAAGATGGTAAGAAAGTTCAAACAATTTGCATTCAAAGCAAAACAGTGCATCCTTTGAGACCGAATATGTCAGCCAAGTGCGTTTTGCTCTCTCTCCATTAGGCAGCACATGGAAATAGTTCTCTGATGTAAATCTTCTTTTCCACTTATTGACTGGGAACTGTGGCAACACCACTTGCACAGGTCCATGCTGAATGGCAGCTACCCTAAACTCATCCCTTATCAAGTCTGGCCAAGTTCCTAGATGTACCTGACACTCCCTGCAAGTCATAGGCCACATCTGTCACTACGGAAGTATTGGCTCCTTCTGTATCAAAGTCTGGTGATCCAGGCAACACCTCTACAGTTGAATCTGCATTTGCTGACATGCTTTCACCCATGATAATGGCTTTAGGTCCACAGGAGATAGACTATAGCTGCAAGAGAGTGGTCACTTTCTATTGGAAGGAAGCTGGCCTCACAGTAGTCAGACTGTAATGCAGAACCATTGTGTTCTCCTGAAGGCAGACTTTTTTCTGAATCTCCCCTCTCCGATGACCCAGAGAAAAATTTCATAATGGAACCCTGTCTCTTTGCATCCTCATTCCTCTGCTGCTGAAGCTTTCTTTTTGCTGCTTCTGACAAATATGTACGCTTCATCTCTAACTGGGAATGGAAGTAAAGCAGAATTACTACACATGCAGAGTCCTTTTGTCATACTGTTAGTAAAAATGCATAATAATTTGCATTGACATCAGTCACTATTGCACTGTAGGCAGAAAGACTGAAGAATGACTAACCAGTAGACACAAAAAAGTAATGAGAAAGGCCCAAGTTACAGTTTTATGTTAAATACCTAACACTAGAGGTGAACTTGAGCTTTTTCTACACAATTATTCCCCTTTCATCCCCTCAAACATGTGAAGAGGCCCCAAATGATGCAAAAGATTGATATCACAAGCTCTCCGGAACAGACTAAAGTCTGAAAGAACCAATAATTAGGAGAGGCACAAATTTGAAGGGGAACACCAGACTATGAGGCAAGACGAATGTTACGGTACAAAAAGAGACTACACATGCCCACTACCTTTCAATCTGTTAGCACACTTGAACAAGCCAAAATCGTTGGTTGAACAAAAGAGTGAAACCATCAGTTTGCTAGAAAACCTCATTTGTCAGGGATGTAGAAGTGGCACACACATTAGAAGACATTCCCACAACCCGCCTTAGCACAGGATCTGTGTACAAAAGCATAAAGCCAGGGAATGTACCATGCATTACGTGGGAGGTATGAAACATGGAGTCCATTTCTGCTAGTAGCCTTAGCCCTCTGCATTGTGCTATGCAATCATTTTGTGAAAGAGAACAGGCCAAAAACCAAAAACATCTGGACACACATTCTCGCAGGCCACATCAACCTCCTAAACTGTCAGCATAATTCAGACAGCCAAAAATAACTGTAGAAGGCATAACATCATGGATAGTTTAAAACATTAAATTAGATAGTAGAGCAGTGTTTGCAAACGTATGCATTAAGATATCTGAACATTCTTCGGAATTCTCATTCCCCCACAACAGCCTCTGCACAATAATCCTGGATAAAGTGAAAAACCAAAAACATAGGCATAACATTAACAATGTGCTTATACAGTGCGTCAATTCCAGGCAAACACTGAACACTGCAACATTCTCACAGTCGCTAACTACTCTCCCAACATTAGGCTTTTTAAACAATGTACAGGCCCCATCAACCTCCAAATGGCATAATTCAAACAGCCACAAATAACTGCAGAACAAGCAGTAACATCAGGGATAGTTAAACAGTACTATAAACCTAGACAACAGAACAGTGTTTGCATTAGCATGCATTAAGATATCAGTACATTCTGCAGAACTCCTACCCCCCGAAAGTCTTGGCACAATTTTGGATGAAGTGAAAACAAAATGGTGTAGCATTAACAATGTGCTTATACAGTCCATGACCTCCCATTAAAAAAAACTCCAGGCAAACAATGGACGCTGCAACATTCTCACAGGCCCATAACCACACTTCCAAACTTTCAATACAATAACTATGGAAAACAAAAAATAGTTAACTAATTGCAACAAGGCATATCAAGGACAGTTAAACAGTACTATAAACATAGATAGCAGAAGAGTGTTTGCAGTACTATGCATTAAGATATCAGTACATTCTGCGGAATTCTCACCCCCCCCCCCAGTCTCTACACAATTTTGGATGAAGTGAAAACGAATGTAGCATTAACAGTGTGCGTATACAGTATGTGGCCCCACATTAAAAAATGTTCCAGGCAAACACTGAACACTGCAACATTCTCACAGCTGCTAACTACCCTCCCAACATTAGGCATTTTAAACAATGTACAGGCCCCTTCAACCTCCAAATAGCATAATTCAAACAGCCAAATATAACTGCAGAACAAGCTGTAATATCAGGGATAGTTAAACAGTACTATAAACCTAGACAGCAGAACAGTGTTTGCATTAGCATGCATTAAGATAGCAGTACATTTTGCGGAATTATCAACCCCCCCCCAAAGTCTTGGCACAATAGTCGTGGATGAAGTGAAAAACAAACAAATGCGTAGCATTAACAATGTGCTTATACAGTACGTGACTCCCCATTAAAAAAACTCCAGGCAAGTATTGAACACTGCAATATTCTCACAGACCCTAACCATACTCCCAAACTTTCAACACATTAACTACGTACAATGAAAAAACTGCAGTCATTGCATCAGTGAGCAGAAAATTGCATTTATACACAATAGTAGCATAACAGGGTTTGCATTAGTATGCATTCAAAGCATCTATGCTTTCAGCAACATTCTCACAGCTGCTAACTACCCTCCCAACATTAGGCATTTTAAGCAATGTACAGGTCCCAGCAACCTCCTAACCTCTTAGCATAATTCAAATAGCCAAAAAACTGCAGAACAAGGTGTAACATCAGGGATAGTGTAAAACAGTACTGTAAACCTAGATAACAGAACAGTGTTGGAAAAACTTGTAAAAAACTCAAAACCTACTGCAAATTCAGGTGATAATCTACCATCAGAATTTCAAAAAATAGTAGGTGAAGCCAGTTCTTATCCTGAATACTTAAAAGATCCTTTACTGAGCAATACGTCCCAACCATCTGGAAAATATCATACATTATACCATTGCATAAAGGTGGAAATGTGACAGAACTTACAAATTACAGGCACAGAGCAATTCTTTCCCCACTAGCTGAACTCCTAGAGCAATGCATTCATTCTCAACCAATAATTTACTTGCCAAATCCCAACACGGCTTCTGGCCTCATGCTGCAACTGCCCTCTTCAGGTGTACAAACATCATCAATTTACAAATGAAGGTAAAATAGGATCTGTCTTTCTCGATTTTGTTAAAGGCCTTTGCCAGAGTCTCTCACCAAACTACTAACTACTCCTGCCAACCTTAATCGCATCCTCCTAGCCCTCCACTGGCTCCGAAGCTACCCAAAAGGTCATAAACAGCCATAAAATGTCTCCAAGATCTACCCCCTGCTACTCCCACTCACATTAGGAGTCTCACAATGCTCCATCCTTGGTCCACTTCAGTTTAGTGGATTTATTATCAACCTCAGTACCGCCACATCTCTAGCACTCACAATCCAATATGCTAACAGCGATATACTTGTGTCACATCTACTATGCAACAAGTCCTGCCCCAACCCAGGCTAAAATAAGATAATGTTCACCACTTACCCCTTACGCCTAAGACTATTGACTTAGACAGCATCTCACAAGACTGCCCACTTATCCCTGCTCTAGCCAACAACAATATCCTTCTCTGTCCCATTATTTAGCTCCCCTCCTTTTTGTCACCCCATCCCATTCTCTATACCTTTTACATATACAGGCCCAGAGCAATTCTTTCCCAACTAGCTTAGCATACAGCATAGATACTACCAAAAATATAATGAGCCAACTCTACCTCTTGCCCCAATGGCTAACTTGCACACTCTCCAAACCAACGGGCAATCAAAATTAAATGTATATTATGTTTCAGTTGAAAGAGGCATTATCCAACGACCATTACCACTCCAAAGGCTTGAATCCACCACTGATCCATTTTCCGATGTAGTCTGTCCTCACCCTGGTCCAAACATGGCTCGATCTCCACATTCTGCTGCTAAGGAACACTCCTCTGTTTAAAAACAAGAGACATGATCCTTATTAGCTGCAGGTTTCTTTTTGTAGGCAGTTTGTGTAGGAAGCAATTTGCAAGGACCAATCAGGCCCTTGCTTCATCACTTCCTACTTTAAAAAAATGAAAAAAAAAAACAAGAACGTAGTTCAAAGGCTGCTGCAGCCAATCAGATCCTTTGTTTCAGTGCACAGACCTGATTGAGTGCAGCTTGCCAGCAAATCAAAAAAAAAAAAATACGGAAACAAAGTTTCAGTTTTCATGGTGACGTCAGGGAACTATGCAGATATCAACAAGGAGCCAAGCTGAGGAACAGTAACAGTCGGAGCAACCCCCGACTGCTGGATGGGGCCCTCATTCACGGGGAGATAATCGGGGGCTCCCTGTGGCCGTGGGCTTTGCGGGTGCCTAACACTGGCTATGCCCACCCCCAATCCTCGAAGAATTCTGGGGAAAAAATATTACAATACTCATCTCCCTGTGACCCCACCCACCCAGAAAAAAAAGGTTTAAAAAAAGCCAGCAACTTATCTTTTCCTAAATGATTGAAGGCTGACACCTGCTTGCTATCACACAGACCAGTTCAGCCTTTTTAAATTTTTCCTTAAAAGGACAAATTTTCAGACCTTATAAAAATTGCCCTTACAAAGGCTGTTGAAAATGCATCTCTTTGACTTGTCCCAGTGATTGCTGCTGAAAGGTTTTCTTCTGATGTCCTTGTCTCCCGAAAATCAAAGTAGCAAAGCAAACTTTTCTCTTGAAAAACAAGAGAAAGGAATGCTTGCTACACACGTGCCTTTTTAAAGGCAACTGACACAGGAAGTGCTTTGTAAGGACCAATCAAGTCCTTGCTTTGTCACTTCCTTGAAGAGAAAAAAACACACAGTTTAATTCCCTGGTTGCTGCAACCAATCAGGTCCATGCTTTCAACTGATATCAGCTTACAGGGAAGGCAATTACAAAAAAGCTTCAGTGGTGCCATGAATCGCGCCATGGCTATGAATCCACTAAGGTGCACGTGGGCTTTCTCTTTAGTAACTTCCACCTCTGTAAAATTTTAGAATTTTTAAATGTAACTACTGTTTGTGTGTAAATGAAAATAGAAATCTAACTACTCTGTGTTTAACTGAAACTTAGTATAATTGCAATGTAAGCAAATGGAGCTTTTCTCCCTGGGCCTCCACTGAAAATGGGTATTTCCCATTTGGACTTTCCTGGTAAGCAAAGACAAATGAGTAAATACATACATACATACATGCATACATACATACATACATACATACATACATACATACATACATACATACATACATAAATAAACAAATAAATAAATAATCATAGATTCATAGGTAAGTACCAGGCTAGCTGGCCTTGTGGGCCATTTTAAACATAGCCAATTTCCTTTTTTATGCTTGAATTAACCTACCCCATTTGGTTAGAGATTGGCTTTCCCCATCCCATGGTTGATAATTATATATTGCCCCTAATGATAATAACTGGGATCATCTATAGATAATTTGAGGGGACCTATGCAAAGAATAAAGCATTTAGGAGATGCCTCTGGCAATAGATGGGGCAGGCCTGGGGTAAATTTTCTGTTTGCCATCCATAGATCCACTGCTGTTCTGAAATATTACTTACATGAGACCCATTGTTTTCCATTCTCTCTGAAGGATGTTGTTGTTTAAGGAGTGATGGTCCATGGCTATTAATAAATATTCCTAAACCAAAACTTTTTAGCTAATCTTAAAAATCCCTCTCTATCTCTCACATATGCAGATATTTCATTGTGACCTTTTTAAAATAAAATAAAATAAATAATAAATAAAATAAATAAAAAAAATCACAAAATCAGAAGAATTATCTGTGATAATGTCTAGAAACAAAGGATATCTTGGAAGGATTATACACATCTTTATGCATTTTGAGATACCAAATAAGACTTGCATTTATAATTACTAATTTTAGGGAGAAATGATTCTCTGTAAACCATTCAGTTAACATAAACCCTTCTATCAAACTAAGGTATTATGTACTGAACACTCTCATAAGACTAACATTAACATTTTCCTATGTATGTACGTGTCTTAAGAATTAAAACATAAAATTCAGTGCCTATAATCAGAATAGAAACTTCTTTATCTGCTTCCCTTGATAGCATTTTAATTAGTTCTCACTTGTTTTACAGCTTCAGTTTCTTCTTCTTTGAAAATAGATTAACATATCTTAAGTCTTAACAGAAATTTGCTTCTTAGATCATATTTACATGCCTTCAAAATCACACTGACATTTATGACTACAAAGGAAATAATGTACAACAAAACATCTAAAAATTCTGAAAATAGTCATGTCACTCACAATAAATATTTTTCAATCAATATTACTGGTATATTAATGCAAATTAATTATAGCGGTGGTAGCCTCCACAGTCATAGTGGGGACAGAGCCATTTCCCTTTTAAAGCATCTTTAGTCATAAATTGCAAGGTGTTGGCCTGGTTTACATGTTACCTGTCTAAGAGTACTGAAAATATAGGCTGACAAAATTCTACATCATCACATTTTGTAAGGATAGGAATACTACACTAATAGACACCCCCCCCATACACACACACACTCACATGGATGGCAAAATGGTTAAGGTGTTTACCTTACAGACACAAGGTGCAAGGTTTGATTCTCACATGGGGCAATTGGCTAGGCTTGAAATGGCCCACAATGGTAGTTAGCCTAGCACTAATCTATGAACCTATGAAAAGTGAATATTTTCAGTCAGTAGACTATGATTAGCTGGCACTTAACTACCAGTGAGCCAATATAGAACATAAGACCCCTGACTGCAGTATATTGCAACATGCAGATGATTCCACAGAGCAGTATTCTGCAGATAAGAAGAGAACCCTCATTAACTGTCTTCATTGTTTAAACTTAGTAGATTTATTCTCAGTAAGAAAACAACTAACGTCTGACAGTTGGCACAGAAGGTTAAGGCTGTGAGCTGTAATTCCTGTGGCACAGGGTTTGGTTCCCTCAGCCCTCATTTGCCTACTGTGTGACCTTGAGCAAGACAGTGCTTAGCGTTAACTGGGAAATTTGGGCTAGACTCCTCAATTGTCCTCTGGACTGCAACCCTAATAACTATCTGTGAACTGGTTGGTAACCAGTCAGTGGAATAAAATAAGGGCATAACTATGAGACAATCCTGACTTAAAAGGGTCCAAGATATAATCTTTGCATAGAAATATTTAGTTCATATCTACATTTAAAAGAACATATTAACTTGGCAATAAAAAGAAAATAAAAAATGGGGTTTTATATTAGGTGAAGCCTATGCTTAAAACAGTTACAGGTTTAACAGCATCTACAACACTCCTTGCGTTTACTCACTTATACATCTGTTTTGTCTTATGTAACCTAAAAACTGACGTGGACAAGAAAGTCAAAATGGTCCATAAAAATGCTGCTGGTATTCTAGCATTCAAGCATCATTGTCATGCTCTTAAATAATTAGGCTGGGTGAGCAATAAAAAACCTGATTACTTTTCAGTGACTTTGTTTAGCCATAATTACATATACTAAGAATCCTGCATGGTCCTGGATAGCCTACTTGCATAATATATAACAGTGAAGAATTTATGCGGCTGGATTCCATAAAGTTCAGGAAATCTGATGCATTATGCCAATATCAGCAAAGTTGTGGATAACACTGTAATATGTAAAAGTGTCACAGTAAACTCTGAATATCTTGGCGCACAATGGAGTATCTCAGTAGTAATGGCACACCGTATATTACTTGCAACTGATCCATAACTAATGACAAATCACCGTCAAAAGAGTGATGAACTTTAACAAAGTAATGGAAAGACTGTCACACCTCAAGCATTCTGACAGTCTTAAATACATACAGTATCTATAACAGAATCTCTCCAATAAGCTTAAGGACAACTACAGAATATCACTGTAAGTCTATTCTTACCAAAATACGCTAGCTACCACTTACAGATTGAGAAATTCATACATTTTCTAATAAAAAATGAATAAAGGCAAAAAGCAATCATAACCACATCACCACAGCTAACATCAACTAACAATGGGTGTGGGACTTGTGTGGGGAACACATGTAATGCACGCACCCAAGGAAAGTGGGAGAAAGAAAAGAAGATGGGTATGCGTGAAGAAGGACACACATGACAAGAGGGATGTTGGAATAGGAAAATCACAGGAGAAAGTCAGAGGGGGGTGGGCAATGTTTTTTGGTAGGAATAGGCCCCATTTTTTAAATTTTTTAAGAACAAAAAGAAAGGTAAAGATAGGGAAGAGGAGAAGGCCATCACAGCAGGTATACCTGTAGAACAAATATCACAACATATGACATACAAAGATTGGAAAAAAACAGTAAGGACAGGTAAGTTACACAGATGGCATACTGCACAACATGGGCAATGGAAAGTTCTCAAACAGGGTGGGGATGCATACCAGCCATAGTGAAATGCAGGAAAACATATCTGCCTATTCATTATCATGTTATGACATGTTACAAACAGTATTGCAGTCATACCTGGATGTGCATGACCAATGGGAGATGTGTGTTGTAGGGTAATAAATAAGGATCATAGTGCACATTGGATAAATAAACACCTATCAAAGTAGTTTGTCAGCAGTGCAATCTTAAGCCAAGCAACATCATCAATGAGCAAATGCAGATCTAAGAATACTAGATAACTCCAGCAGGGGACAGAACAGAACTCCAACCATGCATGTGAAAGGCAAACAACCAAGCACAGTGCCAAACAGCAGTACTGCAGCAAAGCAGCAAAATGGCTGCTAAATACACAAGAAGGTGTGTACAACCCAAACAAAAGTGTAATGGAATGCATATATGTGACACATACATATGCCATGTCAAAGGCAACACACAGGTGTAGTTGTACATGTATGAATGTCAGGGGCTTGAAAGGAATGTACATAAAAGCAATATCAATACACATAAATTCGCCAATGACATGTAAGAATATTTGCACAAATCTAAAGCTACAGCTTAAAAAATATACATCAGGTTTTGCACATGAATTTCAACAATGTACACTAGTTAACATAAGAGTATAATGAGAAAAAGAATGTACTGCAAGCAGTAGCCAGTGACTTGTGCGCAGATGTCCTGCACCTGTAAAATGGCCATACATTTGGCACATGTTCACCATGTCAGCAATGTAATACATGACAATGGTCAATAACTGCAACAAAGGCAGACATATCTGCAAAATATATTACGTAAATACGAAGGTGGAAGTGAAGTGGACAACCTGGGCCCAAATGATGGCAGACAATGATAAAGCAGGACGACAAGGGTACACATTGCAAATGCATGTGTAATGCGCACAGGGTGTTGTCAAAACTGACCCAAAATACATTTAAGCAAATGGCAAATGTATGTCATATGGACAGACTGCATTGGTGATGTCCACAAAAATTGGTGTCTATAAATTACACATACATAGATATCTACACTCATGTAACATTAACAGGCATAATTCAGCAGGCTAAGCTTTTCAATCACATACACAAATCCTATCATGCCAATGTTGAATAGGCAACCACAGGTGTATGTTATGTATCCTACTCATTACTGAGCAGAGGACACTCCTGTGAGCATCATTACAGCACATTAACAATAAGTCATTGAATGTTCACATGTCAAAGGTACAATGGTGTTACATTATGGATCGGATTATGTGCAGAGACATGTACAATCATTATTTAATGTGTACAAATATTGGCAGGAGGTGTGAACTTATATGAATAAGGAATGGATGTGGAAATGTAACATACAGCAAAAATGGTGTAATATACTGTGACGATGTGAGGTATTGAGCAGTGCCAGGAGAAGTGGGGCAGTGGATGTGTAACATGTGCCAGTACTGCTAGCTGGAATTTTATGGGGAATTATATGTCATTTGTATGTCAGGCTGATTTGTGCAGATGCTTCTGTTGAAGGGTGTATTTATAGAGCTGCTTGTGTTAAAAATGTGCCAACAGTTTACCTTGCTGGACAGAAAAAGATATATGCATGCATTATTATAACTATTTAAATGTATATATTGCCACGGAGGATAATGGAAGAGAAAAGGTTAATCTTAATACACCTGAATTTGAAAAGTAGTAAAAAATTAAATTACTTTATTTAAGCCATAAAGATTGTATCTTACAGTTCTCAATGCAGCCAGAGACCAAATGTCTTTACTAAGAAGCTTCCTGCACTGTCATTGGGGTGAACTAATTGCTACTCTGCAAGGGTGGAGGTTTGAGACTGCTTTCTGATTTTCAGGAGCTGCAGCAGATCTTAGCAATACTCAGTGTGTGTATTATTGACACATATGTGCTAAATCCTGGCAGTTTCTAGCAATAAGAGGTGGCATGGGAACTACAAGTCAGATGACCAGATGTATGTGATGTCATTCTGTTATCTATCACTAAAAATACTAGGTGAGACTGAAGTCTCAGAGCACTCTGTTTTTGTAACCTGACAGAAAATAATCTCTCACCTACTTCATCTTACCTTGCTCTAGTAAGTAACCAGGGAATAATAATTCTTTAGATCAGTGAGGAAAATAGAGTGAGGTTAGTTAATTATTGTTTTTCCTGTAACTGTGTGAACCTGTCCACCTGTGTTATTTTTGATATATCATGTGATTGAAACTCTGTTTTTTATTGTAAATAGATATTAAATATTTTCATGTTATTTTATTATTTATTACATATATTTAAACTTTTCATTGTGGCTGGTCCTTTAGAGAATATTTTAAACTTTTAGAGGGCTTACATTTATTTGGTGACACTGTGGCCACTCCTGGAAGCCTTACTCATTGGTCAAACTACCATTTGTCTTGTCTTTTGGCTTTTCCCGGTTAGGAGTCGCCACAGCGGAACTCCGGTCTGCTTATGATTGGCAGTGGATTTTTACAGTGCTGAGTTGCCAGCCCGAAGTCCAACTTACAAGGAAATCACACCCATTCATGCTCGTACCTACCTGCATGTCTTTAACGTCACTCGACCATGGGGAGGACATGCAGACTCCACACAGAAGGCGCTCCAGCCGAGAATTGAATGGGAGAACCTCTTGCTGTGAGGCGACAACGCTATATTAATTTTACTCAGTATAATTGGGTACCCTTGCAAGCACTTTAGAGTAGCTGGCTTTGGGGTGTCTGGTGGCAGTGTAACTACCTTGTAGTCCAGGCAGAAGGGGGCACAGCTAGCAAATCTGTGCCAGCCATTCCCAGGTGTCTGTGTATGTGTGTGTGTGTATGTGTGTGTGAAAATCAAATCTCAAAGTGTATGTGTGTCAGCTACTTCCAGCAGGGACATGAAGCACTAGTTTCATAGAGAGGGTGCTGGAGGACTTGGCGTGGACACTCAGCTGAGGACTCAACCCTATGGCTGTGCCAGTTGGGAGTCTTACTGGGGAGAGAGACAGGTAGAGAAACCCAGACCCTGAACTGAGTGTGTTCTCTGTGTGCTCTTAAGGGAAATTGTGCTTGATGCAGACAGCTGCATCTGGAATTACTGGGTGTATCCTTTTTTGTTTCAAGCGAATGTCTTTCTCCAGTGCCAGTGGTGAAGATTCAGGCTCATTGATTACTGGCTCAGAGTGGGGACATCACATGTAATGTTACTGAATAAATTATCCTTACCATGGTGTATACATTAATGTTAAATTGATGTTTGGTGCAGTCAGCAAAGGAGGACTGCCCATAGGTATGACATACCTGTATATGACCCCACATGGCATCAGTATTGCCAACACATGGCACACAACAACACATGCTGCCAGTTGGACAGTATGAACAACTGTCATCCAAACCACACGGGAATTGACATTTCCTACTGTTGCATATACATGATATAGCAATACACAAATCCTAAACCTTACAGCAGTGGGAGTGCTGGACTATGGACAACGTCTGTTGTCTGTCAGTTTCCCTCTGCAAAACACATATTTACAGGGTAACTGTTGCAGCAGTAGCTGCAGGTTAACTGCCACAATGCATGGACAGCTGAATATGGAAGGAAAATGTAATGTTTTACTGTGTGTCATGCACACATTGAAACATAATTAAATGTCACACTTTTATATCTGCATGGTATGTTTGCACATGTAACACACAAGCATGGCAGCTACATGGCATGCATGCAGAAGAGTGCATATACAGTTCAGTTAATTGTGTGGCAATCAGCATGTTGGCAGCATAACACAATTGGAACACACAGACAGTACTTATGGACATGAGGGACTGGCCTGATGGGGATGAGCATAATGAATAATCTCCTGGGCTATCTCCATGAATGAGTTGCACATAGCCTGTGACATGTCTTGGAAAAACTTCCCCATCATGTTCCTCATCTGTGTTTGAAACACATCGATCTCAGCTTCCTGGTTTTTTCCTGATAATCATCTCCAGGGTGTATCAGGTGTGATGACTTGTTCAGATGTGGGTCCAACTTCCTCATCATCGTTGTCATCATCTAAGGACTCCAGCAGTGGCCTGGCAACCACTCATTGTCTACGTCTGATTGATAATCCTGATGATACTTGCTGGTTGTGAAATGTTGCAAAGAAATGTCTATCTGTACAAGTATCCACAAACACAGGATTCAAGATTGTTGTAACAAAAACACGCAAGGTGTTGTAGGCAGATACAATACCAGTGTTTTTTAAAGGGCATGCCACACAGTTTGCAAATGACA
Organism: Protopterus annectens; assembly: GCF_019279795.1. Lineage (NCBI taxonomy): Eukaryota > Metazoa > Chordata > Ceratodontiformes > Protopteridae > Protopterus > Protopterus annectens. The sequence goes on from NC_056751.1 coordinate 369,140,203, forward strand.
ATGCGAACATTAACACAGCCAACAACCATTTGGCCTGTGAATAGGCATGCTATGCCCAACAGATCGGTCAGTTATAATCAGCTGTCAAAGCACTTTAGATTTGCATGTAAAACCTCCACCTCATAATATGTGTGACAGATACACAAGCCCGACTGTCATTTAGGTTGTGGCCTACATTTCAAAAACTATTTTCAGAAAACATAGCTTGATGTTAAATGATATTTCAAAATATTTATATTTCAATCAGACTTTTAAGCACAGGTATATTGTGACTATTGCAGTTACCTTACTGATGTATGATGGGCATTTTGGCATTCTAAGCAATATACATGGTAATGTGAAAAATACAGGCCTGTAACAAGGATCAGATGCATTTTATTTAACAAAACAGGAAAATAAGCAACATACCTCTCTCTCCCTCTGCTGCTTCTCAAGCCTGTGCATCCACTCAATGCACAAGGCATGATTTCGGGTCCTGTCCTTATTGCCTGAAAAAAAAAAAAAGAAAAGAGCAACTATGAATGATGTAGTCCTCGAATAACAGGAATATATATTGCTGATAACAGGATCTAATAAATTTACTTTTGAAAAACATCAGATAATCACCATAGAGATTTTGCAATGTTACACACAGGCTTTTACATTTGGAACACACATTGGAGGATGTGAGATTCAAACCTGGATCTCTAATATATGTTCACATCTAACCTTGACACCTACCTGCCTAGCTAATCCATTTTGCTTGAGAATTTGTGTTGTGACTGCAGTGAAAAGAAATGTGATTATGAATGTGCGGGAATGGGCTACTAATATAGATCATGGCCTAGGAAATCAAAAAAGGAACATGTGCTGTGCATGTAGGTAAATAGTTTGCAAGAAAAAATTATGTCAGCACTGTGGTCACAACCAGTAACAGCAATGGAAAACCTTCTTCCTTCAGACAGTGGGATAGTGTCATGTATCACATAACGTTTGTTAACAGGTACTAAAAAATGCTGCACATCAGGGACACAAAGGTATGTGGGAGAACTACATTTACAGGTATCTTTTGGCAAAGTGGCCAACACAAAGCAAATGCATGCATCAATGTATCTCCCTGTTCTGCATTTCAACTGTAATTCTGACCATTTGATTACCTTAAAAGATAAGGATGAGATGGTTGTTGAAATTAATTTAATAACAAATGACAAAACCACACTTGATAGCACTTTTGCCAGTAATACCATATTCCACAAAACTTTCGTTAGAAATATAGAAGTGTGTTCCAAGATGTACATATAACCCTGTACTTCCCCTATGTGGAGTTTAACCTACAGCATGCCAAAATATAGGCATGCTGTCTAGTTTCCATACAGGCCAAGCTTACAGGTTGCACATTTCTTCCTAACAAACAAGTACTGTGCGTGTTTATCTATATTGCTGCGGATAATGGGTAAATATGGAAACTTCTGACACATTGGTCATTGTAATCTAAAGAAATAACAGCTATCAGCACATAATTGAAAACATGTGTAATCAGTAAGACAGGCATTCCACTTGGCATAAACAAATGGAACTGTAGTAAGAATATTCACTTTATTAACAAGAATGAAATAAAGACGTTATTTATTAGTTACTATTCAAATACAGCTAGAGTAGGTGACACTTTCGCAGTGTAAAGGATGGCTATGAGATGTGTAGTTATCACTGGCCTAGGTGCTATAAGTATCAGTGATACATCGCTATAGTTGGTATGAAATGATGTCGTTATATGTTTGAAAACACTCTACAATGTTCAGTATTATGTATACTATAAACTTTATTAAATAAATTAACAGCATTAGAATATCTTGTATTCTGTGAGTAAATTGAGTGTTTCTTTACTGTTTTGCTTCATTTGAGCACTAGAATAGAACCCATAGTCATATGGAGAGCAGTTATCATGTCTTCTTAATTATCCATATAAGCTAATTATCAGAACAGCTACTTAATGGTTTTAAAAGCCATGTATTTGATATATTTGGGACACAGCTATATCTCTAAATTCCGTAGGAATGCTCAGGTATACATAGGATTGTAACACTTACTGCAGGTATCCATTGGCTGTCTCTGCACCATAGCAACTCTCTGACAAAGCTCCTGTGTATCTCTCTGATGCTCATCATAGTGGTGCAAACCTACACTCCAGATTGACAGAGCCCTGTACTTTGTTGATGCTCCCTTGCAGTCTGGTTCTAAATGTTGATCATCATGAAGTTCCTTGACCTGGCTCTTATCTGTTGCTCTACTCCAGCATAGATGGTCAGCATCTCAGTAGTCTCCTGCCTGGTCCAATTGGGTGACTGGACATGCCAAAGCCTCCTGGAAGTAGCCATTTCGATAATGTCAATACTTCATTGAAAAATGTAGTAAAATAGGACAAATGCTCCCTGAGGTTCCACTCCGTTCACAGGTAGCAATGGTTTTACCACTTAATGTCTCAAAATCAATATTTAAAACTGGTGTCTATGTCATGTTATCAGATCATTGGAAGATAACGGACATGTGACATACACAAAAACAATTCCAAAATCTGGAATTTTAATGACCCTCATTAATTATGCATGGCACAAATGGTACTTAAAAATGGATGAACATTAGGTGCTCTTACTTTCAGTTATACCTGAAGCTATAGCTGATAAGATAAAGTGTCACCTGCTAGCATTTCTGTTAACATTACTCATTCTGAAATGTCTCTATTTAGATTTATTTTTATGGAAATGTGTACATTAAGACAAATGCTTTTAACTTACTTGAGTGCTGTTTCCATCTGCATTAACTCATTATAGCCGAGTGACGCCTGTAAGCTTTTCTACAGTTACATCGTACTGAATGCCTCTAAGTAAATATTGCTTGTTCATAGTTGCATTAATAATTTCCAAACCGTGCTATATACAAAGTATTAAAAGATTTCCTCTTAAGGGTCACACAATGGCAGAAACAACTGTGTTGATGTTTGACCTCTATCTAGTGCAGGTAAAGTGATATTAATTGTTGCTCATATACTATTTATTTACATTATCATAAATGTCATGCTTTTCTAAATATCTCAACAACCAAGTGGCTCTGACACAACTACTTAAGCTCATATGAAAGCTCTCAGCTGGATGAACAAAATGTTACTAATAGTATGTGTACAACTTGAGTCATTGCAGAGATATTTTAAGATGTTTACAAAATATTACAGATTTAATAGTTACTATGTTTATTGTGACTTATAAAATCCACTTTAAACCTAGAACTGAAAGAATACTACCACTATAAAAATAGTTTGTGTTGAATAGTTTGCAAATGACTCTTCTTTAATTACATCTGTGGTTTCAAAGATATGAACATTTGTTTGAAATAGGGAGACATATGTTGATTCTATCAAAAAGTTTAGGCTCCGTCGATTGGAAGTTACAGTGCAAACTTCCAGAGCTGCATTGCAGGGAATGAGTTAAGGACATAGATTAGTTTCCCATATGCATTTGTATAGACAGATTTACATAACAAAACTAAACAGCACAGTAAAGATAGATTTATGGATGTCTTGTGAGTGACTCCATGCACTCTGTGATGTATGTATGGAAACCTGTGGATTCTGAAAGTGTATCTGCTATGTCCATTTTCTGTATATTTATTCATTGAGGATGATTATGATGAACTTATGTGGCTTAAGTCTTATAATTACTGGTTTGTTATAAAATGGATCCATACTCTCTCTGGCTGCTTACTGATAGTGGGGTTTTCCAATGCTTTCCTTAAGTTCGGTTGTAATTTGTGTAGTATTTTAATGTGAAATGCATGCAGACTCCTGTGGCATGACACTGTCACTTTGAATCTACATTTGATGGACATTTAATGTAAGGGGACTGAATCTCCCAGACAGCCTCTACAGATATCACAAGTTATGTTGATTTCACAGCTATCTATGCAGGCATTGTTGTAAGTTTTCATATGTCACAGTGAGTGTGTCATAGACTTTTGCATTTCACAGGAATTGCACACTGTTCATGGTGACATAAGCTGTCCACATATTCATCTGATGAACATTTGCATATCACTGTTTTTCAGATGGCAAATAGACCTAATGGGCAATTCTCCCGACAGGAAAATGAGATTATAGTAGATGCTCTGTGACAAAATGGATGGAGACTCCTTGGATGGGTAAAGAATACAGTATGGAGGAATGAAGTGTGGGTTGACATCACTAACATGATTTAATATGGCTGGAGGTCACAGTAGATCCCATGAAGGCTGTCGCTGATGCTGCTCTGAGATGGTTCTCCATGCAGCCAACAGGTTACAACAGTATGAGAGATCAAGAGATGCCACTGGTGTTGGCCCACTATTGACTCCCCCCCGATGAGATCAAAATACTTCTTGACATTCTGCACATGGCAAGTGGGGAGCAACTCATACTTGGTGTGGAATAGAGGCAGGAGTTCCAGGCTGAACATATGTGTCTTACTTTGCATGACATGTATGGCGATAGAGCAATTAATCATAGATTGTTGTTGCATGTATATTCATGTATTGCCATTTTTGATTTATAACAGCAGAATTGAATTGTGCACACAGATCCACACAGGGTGGTGATGATGATGATGAAGAATGTACGTGTAATGACATGCACTCATACAACTGCAGTACAGACAGAACAGTACAACCAACATGTGTAATGCTGTCTGAGTTAATATTCACAGGTTTATCTGCTTCTGCACAATGCCAGGGAATGGCAGGTGAGTGTCTCCATACAGTGTTAGTGTGAGCACTACTTGTTATTGCCTCAGCCTCATGTCATGGCACTGCTGTTTACTGTCATATTGATATTTCTCTAATATTGTACAAAACAGGTGCAGCCAGTGGGAGCCCAAGCCATGCAGGTCCAAGTACAGGTGGACCAGGCATGTTACCACAACAAGTTCATAGTTTGAAGCAATGTGTAACAGACCTGTAATACATGACATTAATGTCACTGTTTTTGACACAGGGACATCTGGCCAACAGGTGCAACTTCCATCAAGTGAGTATCCACAACCCCTGTTACTGTGTTGTATATGTTAGGCTATCAGTATTCTGTTGCCTGCATATATTATGTGTTGCCTCTCTCTTTGCAGGATCTGCAGTACAATACACAAACTCACAACAGTGGGAGTCTGTCAGTGTCATGCTATTACCTATCTTTTATACATGTCATTGCTGTTATGCCTGTTGTTCTCCCAATTCTAGTCCAGACTGCATCATCATCATCATCATCTGCACAAACAAGTGGTATGGATATGTATATGTTTTAACATTGTTCACATGGTTCATGCTGGCAATGATGTGATTAATAATCCTTACTTTGTTCCCCTATAATAAAGTTCATGCCTCTTCTACCATGCCATTTTCCCACAAGGACTTGTCAGGTGGTGGTATGTTTGTATTCATCACACATGTCATGTATGTTGGATATGTAACCTAATCGTCAACTCCCTGTTATGTAGATTCCATTCCACATACACAAACCAGACCTAATGGTAAGTCAGTATCATCTGTAACATTGCACAGAGATATATTTGTCATATGTCTTTAATGATATACAGGATGTAATGTAAGCACATTGTCCTTATCTGTGTCATCTGTCTCTTCTTTTAACACATCAACTACCTGTATCGTCCATTAGCCTGTCCAATGATCATGATGTTGGATCTAATGTGTCTCGGTATGGTCGCATGGCCCCTGGCATACAGAACAATGTAATGCTGATACAGCCTGGCCCAGATGTTGACAATCATGCTGATGCAGCTGTAACCTCAGTTATGGAGGGAAACTTGTCCAACCATTCTGACAATGAGAGGACATAGGATGGTGGACATGATGAGGCCTGTGAACAATAGACACATGCTGAGACTGCTGGTGATGTTTATAGTTCCCCACAACACATTGATACTGGCTATTGCAGTAGATTGTTCCCAGTGATTTCATGGATCTGACATCCATGAACTCGTCCATGCAACAGATCGTGTTGCACACCATCTGGGTGTACTGCATGAAGGAGAGGAATGAAGACACAGCAAGGTAATGGCATCACTGGCTGCAGAGAATGAAAGTATGTTATCTGTGCACTGTAAGTAGAATCCCTGGCCTCTAGATTACTACAGCAGTGCAGTGGTACAAGCAGGGTTCTGCATGCCCTGACTGTGCTTAGCCAATTGCCACGTGGGAGAGGCAGGTCAGTTCTCAGCAGAACCAACCTTGCCAACCAGGCATCAATGTCTATGCTCCAACATGTACACACTTCCACTGCTGGCCTATCTGCTTTGGGCCCAGCAGTCAAGTTACAGTCATGCTCCTTCACATGCTGGCATCACTCCATTAGTCTCCCTCTGTGGAACAACCTGGGCCAAGTGTTTCGATATTTCCTGGGCTCCAAACCAGTTATTTTACATTAGGAGGGTTGAGGTCTAGACTCTTGTAGCAGGAGAGTGTGGCCTACACCCTTCTAAGCTTGGAATTGCTGGTGAAGGTGTATCATGCCTGTTATTCTAAGTGTCTTTATTCTGGTTTAAACACTTGGGTTCCAAACCGGTTACTTTACATTAGGAAGATTTGTGGTCTAAACTCTTGTAGCAGGAGAGGATAACCTACACCCTTCTAAGCTGGAAATTGCTGGTTGAAGGTCTATTGTGTCTGTTTTTCTGAAGTGTGTTAGTTCTGACTTAAGCACTTGGGCTCCAAAACCGGTTGTATTACATTAGGAGGGTTTATGGTCTAGACACTTGTAGTGGGAGAGTGTGGCCTACATCCCTCAAAGTTGGGAATTGCTGCTTTATTTAAACTTTTTGCTGTTGTGATTGTGATTTATGCACTTTGAATTTCTAGTACTTCTGCATTTTATAGCATAGGCCAGACTTGCTGAATCTAGACTGTTTGGTATCACTTGAGCATTAAAACCAGATCATCACTGAGATACTGTAAGATCTGAGGCATTTGTTGCTTCCAACTAACTATAACTGCCTGTTTTTGCTCTTATATTGCGCTTTTAATTTGTATTCGCATTCTACTGTCTGTTTGAATTGTCTTAACTGTTTTTGCCACATTTTACTGTATACTGTACTAGTTCAGCTGTAGCATAGCTCATTCCAGGTTTGCTGTCTCTGGGTCTGTTTTGTAACTTCTGAGCATCAAATTCAAGCCTTCTTTGTTGATGAAGGCCCTTCTGCACCCTTGTGGGAGGAGAGTGCTGTCTGCATTTCATCTAATAGAGGGTGATTGGACTACAGCTCAGAGAGAGAATCCTTATTGGCTAGTTTGAGTTAAAAGGGTTATTTCTTGTTTTATTTAAGCCCCACATTTGCACTTGTTCATGTGTAGCGCACCATTGTGCACTGCCACCCACTAGTCATTCCAAAGTGTGACCTCTTTTCCTGACTGTATAAATTTACCTAACACTATGGATGGACAGTTTCCCACAGTTCCTCCAGCCAGCTTGGTTGACACAGGCATCCTGAGACAGTGTAGCAACTGCCTCATGTTCACTGACATCCCTCTTCTCCTAGTCCACAGAAACTCAACATGTGAGAGATGCAGCAATATTAAGAACCCTGAATCCATGCTCTCTCACACACCAGACAGTACATATGAAAATGAGTGGGTTATTAGCATGCACAACTCACCTCCTACTCCATCCAAACATGCATCACACATACCTACATATGCGGAAGTCCTCACCAGAAATGTACCTAAACACTAGAGACCTCTCAAACACAAACACAAGCATGCTACACATACTTCCTCTGCAGAACACAATACACATAATAGCTCATGCACCAGTGTCTCACCTGTCAAGCCCAAGCACCAAACCAAATGTATTAGTCATAGGTGATTTCATTGTGAGACACGTAGATGTCCCTTTCATCAAGCTGGATAAGGAAAAGGTCATGGTGAGCTGTCTGCCAGGTGCTAGGATTCCTCATATCACACATGCACTCAAGTCTCTCAACAACAGGTACTATTATGACTCTGTCATAGTGCATGCTGGTGTGAATGACTTGAGACATACCTCTCTGGACTATATGAAGAGAGACATGACTGATCTCTCGGATTATGTGTCTCAGGCAGGTATGTCCCTTGCCTTAGGCAGCATTTTACCTTCACCTAGGATGATGTCTGAATACAAACAGAAAATGATTGCCTTTAGTAATTGGCTTAGTTTCTGGTGTCAGTCTAAGGGGATCCAGTATCGGTCAGCCTGGGATGACATGATCAACAGACCTCAATGCTTTGCCAAAGATGGCCTTCATCTCTCACCCTTGGGATTTCGGCTACTGGCTATGGGTCATGCCACCCCCATAGTGCCTTTTTTAGACAGTATCTAAATGACAAAATTTCTGATGTAAAAACTCCATCTAAAAACAACCTGAAGGTTATGCTGTTAAATGCTAAGGCTTAACACGAAACTGCACTCACTAGAAGCAGTCCTCACCTTGGAAGATGCAGACATTTGTGCAGTCACAAAGACCTACTGCAAGGCTGTGGAGAGCAACCCAGCCATACCGGGTTACACCTCCTTCCACATGTTCAGACCACAAACTGAAGGTATGAAAACTAAAGGAGGGGGTGTATCAATATTCATTGAAGATAAATACACCTCCAGATTGGTTAAACAGTATGATTCCCTAGAGATACTTCAGGTGCAATTAGCTGTTGGTAGAACACCTATTCAAGTCATTGCCAGATACCCTTCATGAATCAGGACATCCACTCTGCCTGTTTGGATCTACTTGAATCTATCAAGATACATCCAAGCACCATGATTGTGGGTGACTTTAACTACCCATCCATTGACTGGCTAAATTACTTGTGCTCAAACTCACTTGCCTAAAGGTTCCTCGACTTTGTCAACTCCAATGCCCTGGACCAGCTGGCTGACACCCCCACAAGGGGTGCCGACATCCTGTATCTGGTGCTTACCAATATGGGGGACAACTGTAGCACCCATACTGTGAAGTTTTCCCTGGTGAGATCTGACCACAAATCAGTCTCATTCAAAGTAACTATCATGCTTTCCCCCCAGCAGCAATTAAACTAAAAAAACTTCTCCAAAGCAGATTAAAATCTCTTACAGGATAGTATAAATAGCTTCACTGCACCTCCCCCCTCAGATGGAACTGGTAACTATGCCGAGTTCTACACCAGTAATTTATATAAACACCTGTATAACTGCATTGACTCAGCAGTACCTGATAGGACCAAAACAAGCTCCTCAAAGGAAATCCACTCCGGACAGCAGACCTGTAACCAGTGGTGTTCCACAGGGATCAGTTCTGGGGCCTCTACTGTTTGGAATCTATTTCTGTGAAGTACAAGCAAAAACTAAAGGTCTGTGGCTGACAAAGTTTGTTGACGACTGCAAACTGGGAGTGGTCATAGAATCTCCAAATGATGTCAACATCCTACAAGAGGGTCTTACAAAAATAAATGATTGATGCCAAAATCATGGCCTTAAACACAATGCAAAAAATGTATTATCATCCCTTTTGGTAAGAACGATGTTCCTGCTAACTGCCACATCAATAGCAGCACCCTAAGTATGCACTTAGTGGTGAGAGACCTAAGCACAAAGGTTAACAGCAACCTTACCTTTGATCACCATGTCTCCACAGTGTTAAGAAGGGAATTTTATATTGCTCTTCTCATAAGTAAGGGCATTGCCTCCAGGAAAAAAAAAAGTTATAATCTCCCTGTACTCTTCCCTCTTCAGGACAATAATTGAGTACAGTGTCCCTGTTGGTATGTACCTTTCCAAGCACCTGTAGCAATTGGAGAAACCATAAAGGCTCCTCACAAGGAAAATTCAAGGTCTTCAGCATCTGTTCTATGTAGATCATCTGAAATCACTGTCACTTTATTCTGTTTCATACAGAGTACACAAAGGCAGTCTCTGTCTTGCATATAAGGCAATTTCCGACCCTTCTCTATGGGAATGCTGCGTATCTGCAAGTCAAATGGTACAAGGGTTACTCGCTCTAAATACCTTAACCTGGTATGTGACATTAATAAAACCTGCTGGAGGGACAGATTTGTCTCCCAGAGGTCATCACACCTTTTGTAACAAACTCCCACTTCATGTTAAACAGAGCACCTCATTGACCCTCTTCAAACACAATCTAGATGATTGGATGGGTAACCATAAGTTCACTCTGGGGGTTCCACTTTTGTCCCTCTTAGACAGGGGCAATAGGTGCCAGTTGTGGAAATAAGGGTAGAACTTAGCTAGGCTTGTAAAGGCTCTAGGGCCATTAGCCTAGTAATCTCCTATGATCCTATATGTGGTAGGGACAGACCAGACTGCAGTGTGAGCCATCAGTGTGGGGCCCTAGGCTGCGTTAGAGTAACACGGACAGCTGATCCACTCTGTCTGGTAGTTTCATTTTCACTGCGTGGCAGTAATGATTTCTGTGCAGAACACTGACAATATCATCTGTCTGTGTTTGTTGACAAGTCTGATGCTACTGGTGTCCGACAGTTTTACTGATCATAGCTGACTCCATTTATTATATTACTTTATCCCTACTTTACAGTGATATATTTGGCTTGTGATATTGACAGCAGTTTGGCATTATGTCCTGTGTTGTTAATCTGTTTGCATTTTTTTATAGGGGAGAGATAGCAATGTGTTGCACTGATGTGTGTCCCTATTGCATGCCATACACAGATAAAATAATGTAAGTCTGTATGCATACCTGTGTCAGTTGTGCCTTGAGCTGATGATCCCTGTTGTCACAAGAAACATTACAACAGACATTACTACATCACAGCAAACCATTACAGACATAACACCCAAAACATTTTATGAATCTAAACAGTACCTTATTGCAGAGAATTCCAACAGCTATCAGTATTGCACAAGGCTAGTTTTGCATTGGCTGTTTTTTTTATGAGTTGAGACTAGCATTTGAGTTATTGCACAAAAATATGAGTTCTCATCAGCACAGATATCTGCTACACCTTATGGCCTTCATCATGCATGTTGTTAGTAGAGTTGACTCATCTGATGGTCTGTGGAAAGAAGCTCTTACTGAATCTGGCGGTTTTGCTCCATACACCGAGAAAGCACTTGCCAGATGATAGGAAGTAAAACAGTCCATGGGTGGGGTGAGTGAAGCCCCTGACTATTTTAGTGATGCTGCTGAGACATTGAGACAAGTGTACATCCTGAATAGATTGAAGAGTGCTTCTAACTGTGAAAAGAGGAGGTGGAAGTTTATGTCTGATGCTCAGTATTTACAACTAGTGGGTATTTGCCATTAGATGCAATCTGTGCTGCTGTGGTGGGGCAACACCTGAACATCAGTGTTCAATCTGTGTACTTCTGTATGTGTAGTTTGCTATGACTCAGAGTTGTGGGTTAGATGCTGCTGTGTTGCCTGGGCCTGCACTTGTGGTCACACCCTGCATTAACTATGACTGTATCTTCTGCCCCCATGTCCTCCTGCTCCTCCTTTGATACTTGCGGATGTCATCTTCAGACATCTGGGGTTCTTGGGTAGTTAACCTACATCTGCAGTTGGAAGACCACCATGCGCTGTAGTTAGCATGTTGTGTAGTGTGGTGCATACAGTTATCATCTGTGCTACCTTCTCAGGTATGCATTGCAGTGTACCCCCAGATGTGTCCAGATATCTAAACCCAGCTTTCAGTACACTGAACACAAGCTTTATAGTTTTTGTTGTTGCATGCACTCAGTTGTAGGCTTCCTCTGCAGGGCTGATGGTTCACAGTATGGTGTCATTAGCTAAGGCTCAAGTAGAGAACCACAATCACCTGTTGTGGGAGTAAATACACATGTTTTCAGCATGGATGTTGTTGGGAGGGATATCCTTAGCTTGCTTCCTAGATGTGTTCCTGTAGTTGCCCAGTAATAGTACATCAGATATTTCACCTTGCTGGAGTGTAATCCTCAGTCCACTTCCCTCCATATGGTAGCATTATAGCCATTCCAGGGTGTGTTGCCATGATGTTTGTTATGCTGCCATCTGCTGCCACACAAACTGGCATTTCAGGGATGGTCACCCCTTTCTGTTTATATATCAGTCTGCTTCAGGATGTAGTGGGGTCTTGATATGGATGTATGCGCAGCCTATTGCATCAAGTGCAACATGATGTTGTAGAAATAGTGCATTACAGATGTTCATCGTGTTTCACTGTTGCAGTCATTACACTTGGGTTATCCTGCTGGCAGGCTACCCGCAGTCAGCCCGAATTCCAAAGTCCTGGTCCGGCGTCAGTTGCTGTCGCCTCTTCCCTGACATCAGTGCTCCAGGGGTATAAAAGATGCAGCCGATACCATTTTCTTCAGTCTTTCTTGCCACACGGTGCCCGAAGCAAAAGCAGTTCGCAAGTGCTGGTCGGCCGACTCCTGAGATTTTCGAAATCGAATTTCAGATCCAAAGTCTTCAATAAAGCTAAGTACCCCGTTGGGGAAACTTTTTTTCTTGCTCCAGACCGATGTCAGAAAAAGTTAACAATTGTTTTTCTTGTGGGAAGCAAATACCTCATAAGGATTTCCACTCTTACTGTATTCCTTGCCTAGGACCTGACCACGACGTTGCTAGTTGTCGTTTTGTGCTAGATTTAACCAACGCACTATTAAGCGTCGGTACGATTTCGCTTTTCATTATTTTGGCAGAAGGTTTAACTACATAATGCCGTCGGAACAACCGATGACTGTAATTAATAAAAAACACAAGGATAAAGACAAGGACAAGCATCTGAGGTCCAAAACCGACGATGAAGCCTCTTCTAGGCCAGTCACCGGTTCACCGGTGCTCAGTGAGGTGCTTTTGCAGCCCCTGACTCCCACTACCTCAGAGCCACAGGCCACCTCTGACTCCCACGTGGAGACAGCTAGGCCTCTGGATACTCAGGGTATTTCCCCTTTGGAAATTAATCCCTCAGATGGGTCCAGAGACGCAGAGCAGGCATCGGCTTCTGAGGGTGTCTTCAGACCTACACAACTTTATATAAAGCCTACTTCAGCATCCAAGACAAAGTCTAAAACAGTTTTAAAGACAAGGAAACCAGTACAGCATTCTCCAGGACAGACTTCTATGCCTAAGAAACAGATGCTCAAAATTACTTTGATCAGGGGTTCCCATCCCCCTCCTGATAAGAGGCCTAGGCAAGACACTGAATATGATTCCTCTGATCAGGTTTCCATTTCCTCTGATTCCTCTTCTGATCAGGGATATTCTGTTCCTCCCTATGAGGATTCTGATGTTGAAGATTCCATTCCTTCAGCTTCTTCTCCTCAGGACTATTCATTTGGGGAAACCCTGCTTACCATGAGGGAGCATTTCCATTGGGAGAGCCAGGATTACTCCGATTCTAAAAAAAGACTTAGAGAGTGTCTTTTACTTCCTCAGCACAGACCTCTTGCAATTCCCCCTGTTCTAGACATAATAGATGATGTTTTTCCAGACTCTTTACCTCCTGCCCCTGTTAAGCCGGACAGATACTACAGGGTCCCAGACTCCCATAAATATCTTTACAAAAACCCTGCTGCTGACCCAGGAACTATCTCACAGGGTCCCAAAGGGGTCAAGGCTGCTTCTGCCAAAAACCCTGTCCCTTCAGATAGAGATTCTAGGGCTTTGGACAGATGGGGGAAAAAGGTTTACACTTCGGCTACCTTGGCTGTAAGGGCCTTAAATTGTCAGTTTCATATGCACAAATATCAGCAATACTTAATGTCTTTGTTAAAACAAAAAATGCTGACAATTTCTGAATGTTCTGAGAACAAAGATTTGCAGGATTTATTGCATGCAGCTGAACAAGTGGGAAAACATACAATGTGGCTATGATTCACTGGAGGCCTCGTGCATGGCCGCTGTTACAGGTTCTGTTATTAGAAGGCATGTTTGGTTAAAGGAACAGAATCTGCCTGATCATGTTAAAGCAAAATTATTGGATGCATCCTTTACAGCATGATACTTTGTTTGGTGTTAAGGCAGAAAAGTTGTTGAAGAAAATGGAGGATAAGGCAAAATCTATGCAGACAGTAAAGGATTTCTTACAGGTACAGCCACCCAGATTTAGCAGGAACTGGCCCTCTAAGAACTGGTCCTTTCCAGTGTCAGACAGACCACAAAGAGGCAGATCCAGATGCCCTAGAGGCAGGCAACAGCCCCAGGGCTCATACAGGCCCAAACAATGGGGGGCTTCTACCTCCAAAAGCGGAGAAGACAAATCACAGCCTTATAGAAAACGATCCCAATGACTTCCCTCTGCCAATGCCAAGCACTTATTTTTTGGCAGCACCCTTAGGGGGAAAGCTAGCACTTTTTTCATAAAACTGGCACAAAATCACCCAGGACAAATGGGTCTTAAATATAGTCTCTCAGGGCTACAGGTTCCACTTTCACACCCTTCCAAAGGCAAAGGGTATGCCAGACCTGCCACGCAATCAATGGCAAGAGGCACAAAAACAAGTTTCATCTCTCATGGACATGGGGGCTATTCAGCCAGTGCCACAACAGGAGCAGGGACAAGGATTTTACTCGAGACTTTTCTTAGTACCAAGAAAAGACAAAGCCTGGAGACCAATTCTGGACCTGTCTATTCTAAATACCTTTCTGGACATCCCAAAATTCAAAATGTTGACTCTACAGCAGCTTCTGCCCATGCTGAACAAGAAGGCTTGGCTTGTAACTTTGGACCTCAAAGAGGCATACCTGCATGACCCAATCAGACAATCTTGCAGATACCTCAGATTCATAGCTGGCTCAATGCACTACCAATTCTCTGCACTGCCCTTTGGCTTATCTACTACGCCCAGGGTCTTCACAAAATGCCTGGCACCAGTAATTGCATTTTGCAGACAAGGAGGAATTCAAATATTTCCCTACTTGGACGACTGCCTTATTCAAGCAAAGAACAAAGATATTCTACTACAGCATCTGGCGTTTGTAAAAGGATTACTAATTTGCCTAGGGTACACAGTAAACGAAAATAAATCAAAACTAGTACCCTCTCAAGAGATAATATTCCTGGGTGCAAGCTTAAATACAACTGCCCAGATGGCTTATCTCACGCCAGACAAACAAAGGCATCTGACTTCTTACTTCAAAGACATGGCAACAAAGACCCAGTTATCTGCAAGAAAAATTCTGCAGGCTCTGGGCTACATGGCATCCTGCATTCTACTAATTCCATATGCAAGACTTCATATGAGGAAACTACAATGGTATCTAAAAAGTGTTTGGACTCAACATTGCCACAGCCTGGAAACAGTAATTACTGTCATTCCCTGCCTGCAACAGGAATTTCAATGGTGGGCACAGGCCTGTCACCACAACATGGGACAGCCATTCACCTTACCCACTGCCAGGCAGACACTAACAACAGATGCATCAGATTATGCCTGGGGGGTGCACATGGCAGGAAAATGTGTTCAGGGCACATGGCCCACAAACCAATGTATCTTCATATCAATCAAAAAGAGATGCTAGCTGTACAAAATGCCCTGACAGCCTTCAAGGACCTACTTCATCCAGGACAACTACTGATAAAGACGTACAATACTACAGTCATGTGGTACATAAACAAGCAAGGGGGCACACATTTTTACCGCCTCTGCAGGCAAGCCATGACTTTGTGGAACAGCATTGACTTATCAAGTACATCTGCAAGCACAGTTCTTGCCAGGAAAGACAAATACTTTGGCTGACGAACTAAGCAGAAACCTCATGGATCCTCATGAGTGGAAACTAGATCCACAAATGTTCAACATGATAACAGGGAAATGGGGATGCCCAAACATAGATCTATTCGCCTCCCCTCACAACTGCCAGCTACAGAGATTCTGCACTTGGACTTATCACAAGCAAGCATGGAAAGTGGACGCCCTTTCATTCAGCTGCAAAGCCCTTACAGTATATGTCTTCCCTCCTCTGCCTCTCCTCTCCAAGGTACTCCTAAAGGTCAGACAAGAGAAGCCAAAAATTATACTGATTGCCCCAGACTGGCCATACCAGCACTGGCACCCAATCCTAAAGAGCTTGTCTCAAGGCCCAGCCTGGACATTGCCTCTAATACCTCATTTGCTGACCCAACAGAACAATCAGATCCTGCACAGCCAACTCAGAACCCTAAATCTGGCTGCATGGCAGATAATGTAATCATTCAGAACACACCTCTCTCTAAAGCAGTTATGGATGTTATTTTGGAGGCCAGGAAGCCCAGCACCAGAAAATCTTATGCAGAAAAATGGAAGAGATTCTGTGCTTGGAACCAAGCGCAGGGAATTGACTCGTTTGTACCAAATATTCCTCAGATTTTGCAATACCTAACTGAGATGCTGGACAAAGGCCTATCCTTCTTATCAATTAAGATCCATGCCTTTGCCATTTCAGCTCATTACAATATGGACCCACCTATTTTTTCTCATCCACTGCTAAGACAGTTTCTCATAGGGACCAAAAACATAAGACCTCCAAGGAGAGCTCCAATACCTACATGGGACCTCAATTTTGTCTTGGAAAAACTCACACTGCCTCCTTTTGAACCAGCCAATACAGCAGAGATAAAATACTTGTCATGGAAAACCACTCTTCTCCTAGCAATAACTTCAGCAAGAAGAGTGTCACAGTTACAGGCATTAATGGCTGTAGAACCTTTTATTATTTTCCATCAGGACAGGGTTTCTCTAAGGACAAACCCAACATTTATGCCTAAGGTAGTGTCCAGCGTGGCTCTTACCCAAACCATACATTTACCTACGTTTTATCCAAACCCACAGAATAAGGGGGAGAGACATCTGCATACTTTGGACATACACAGACAGCTACGCTTTTACTTGGACAAGACTAAAGCCTTCAGAAAGACTGAGCAACTCTTAGTGGCATATGCTGCAGGTTCCCAAGGAAAAGCCATTTCAAAGCAGACTATTTCAAAATGGATAGGCCACTGCATTCATTTCTTTTATTCACACCATGGCAAATCAGTGCCCAAGGGCATTAGGCCACATTCTACCAGAGCAGCAGCCACTTCAGTAGCCTTCCTCAGAGGAGTGCCAACCAAGGATATTTTGGAGGCTGCAGCATGGACTTCAGTGCACACTTTTACAAAGCACTACCATTTACCTCTCTACTCTAAATCCAGAGCAGGCTTTGCCACTGCAGTTCTGCAGGGCCTCATAGCCACTCCAAACTCTATTTAGGCCCAGCCACCCAACCTCAGCTTTGGGATTCAACCCAAGTGTAATGACTGCAACAGTGAAACACGATGAACATAGTACAGTTGTGTACCTACCATAAATGTAGATGTTCGAGTGTATTCACTGTTGCAGTCAAGGTTACTCTCCCACCATCCCCCTTTTTCTTTGCTGGGACATATCTGTACCTCTCTATTCTATACAACCTATGTGGTGTATTTGCTTGTAGATGTGCATGCTTTTTTATGATCATAATTTTTGCAGCCTACCCTTGTGGGGGCACCTGACATCTGGGGCAAGAAAAATTGAAGAAAATGGCGTCGGCTGCATCTTTTATACCCCTGGCATACTGACATCAACCGACGCTGGACCAGGACTTTGGAATTTGGGCCGACTGCAGGTAGCCTGCCAGCAGGATAACCCAAGTGTAATGACTGCAACAATGAATACACTCGAACATCTACATTTATGGTAGGTACACAACTGTACTTTCTCTGCTCTATGGGGGGTAGATAGTAAGTGCATATAGTCATCCACGTCGATGCACATTGCTGTCAGGAACTTTGCCAGGCTATGACTAACAGCTGTCTGTGACACTGCCACAACATCCCCCATGTGTCTCTGGAATGTCCCAGATGCAAGTAGATCCAGGCTGAGCCACACTTTGGTTTCAAGGGGGATGGGATTTCCTTGCATGGTCTGAATAGACGTGTGCGGCACACATGCTGCAGACAGCCTGTACCAGTTGTCTGTCTAGGCAGTACCTGTCGAGTATTTCTTGGTCTGACAACTAGTTTAGTTGCACCCTTACTTTCAGTCTAGCTGGCACAGCCACCTCCTCATTCATAGCTTGTGTTACTGGAGCCTGTTACAGTTCATTACCTGCAGGTTGCATTTTGCTTTTCTTTTTTTTTCGTGGTATCGTTATGGAACATGACAGAATCCTTGTAGTAACTTCCGTTTCTTGTATGGCTGTATAGCATACACTGAGGATTTCAGAAACAGAGTCAGCACTGCTGTTTGCTGTGTTAAAGTTGTGTTGGATGCACATGATATATTTTGGAATCAGGCGGGCATGCATGGAATCCATAATTATCCTGCACTGAATAGCTAAGTATTCTGTTTGCTAAATGTATGCTGTCACTATTTAGAATCACTAATGTATAAAATACTGAATGCGAGTCTTCTCAGCTCATGATGTATTTTAGTTAGCAAAATAAAATGTAAACTATTATTGATGTCTTATTTTTCTACTTGTTTATATTATATCTCCTGATAAGACTAATATCCATTTACAGATGACAAAGAGAATTCTGTACCATGTTTAGTGACTTTACTATTAATCTGGATAAACAGTCTGGTTCAGTGGAGTTTGGACTTGACCTCGTTTCACTGTTGAGTATACATGTTCTGTCTTTGCCTGTGTCTCTGTGGATTTTGTCCAAGCTTTCTGGTTTTCTACCATTTCCCTGAAATATTATTTTATTTATTTAACATTCGTTTACCGGGAAAGTCCGACTTGGAATGAAGACAATTTTCAGCAGAGGCCCGGGGAGAGTCGCTCCAGATGCATGTCTTTGTACCATGGGAGGAAACTGGAGCACCCAGAGAAAATCCACACAAACGCAGGGAGGACATGTAGACTCCACACAGAAGGCACCCCAGCCGAGAATTGAACTGGAGAACCTCTTGCTGTGAGGCGACAACGCTACCGCTGCACCACTGCACCATCCATGTTAGTTGATTGTCTACACTTTCTGGCCATGTATACTACATTTACTTCTACCCTTATTGCTGGGGTCGTAGCAGAAAACAGTCTGTCTTGTCACACTCACTTACTTGGTTAACAAATGAATAAACTGAATGATATTAAGTGGTAAACATAAAATATAATTGTTTTACTTTCTGCATTTGTTGTGAAAGGATGTATGACATATAGGTACTTTACTGTGCATTATTATTATGTATTACAGTGACACAGTGATATGTTGATTTTTTGTTTTGTTTCTGTCTGGAACTTTTATTTGTGGTTCCTCTCTGAAAATTGAATCTGGCCATTGGCCTAGTCTGGACTTCTAGGTAAGCAAAGTAAAATAAATGAGTAGAGCAGGTAAGACAAACTGAAAATCTGAAGACCAGCAAATATTAATATTTGTACTTTCACTTGTAATTAAATTTCTTTCACTGAAAACCATGTAACTCCTGTCCAAGCCTGTCATGCCTCTTTTTGTAGATCAACAGCTTGATTATTTAAACTCTGGAGATCCACTGACACTCATTTCTTTCAGGGGTCCAACTGAATTAAAATTATCACAGAGGATGTTCCAATCATTCATATTATATGCTTCAAGTCTGTTCATCATCTGCATAGCCTACATGTGTCCTTCAAAACTGCCACTGTAAAAATGTGAAGTCGTGGTAGCAATTTTTTATCACATTTCTTTTTTTTCCATTAGAAAATCTGCCCATAAGTAAAGTGTACCTCATTCCTTTTAAATTACTTTAACTTATTTGGTTTAATTTGATTGTCATCTTCTTCTACATTTTCTTACAATACATTTTAAGTATTTTAAAACTCACAGCTTTCTAAAATGTCATTGTTTTTTCCAAGGAGTCATTATTGTTTTAATATTTGCTTCTTCCATGTAAAACTATTTCCTAATTATTGCCATACACTCCTTACTGTCTGGTAGCTTGATTTTTTGCCACTCTTTATTTGACTGATCAAAGATTAATGGACATGCTGCACCTCAGAAAATCCAAATCCCATCGAGCTACGCGCTCGAGAGACTTGAACCTCAGCACTGAAATAAATAGGACATGCTGGAGGGACAGATTCATAACCCAGAGGCTCCCTTCACTCTGGAATAAAATCCCAGTCCAGGTTAGGCAGAGTCCCTCATTGACTCTCTTCAAGAGGAATCTTGATGAGTGGATGGGAGATCGTAGGGTATCACTTCTGTGTCACTGTTAGACAGAGGCACAGTATACTAACATCGAAAAAGGGCATAGCAAAATTAATTTAAAATGGGTAGCCAAAGCCAAACACACTCTGGCTAGGCTTATAAATGCCCTAGGGCAGATAGCCTAGTATGAACATATGAACCTATGAGTTCTTTGATTGTAAACTGTAAGCATTCTATTTGCCTAAAGGCAAGCACTGAAAAACATTATTTGCTAAAATATGTTTTCTTAGTTTTATGATAAAACATGTTTTACATTATTCATATTGAGTACCGGTAGGATCATTTGCTTCTAAAGTCATACTGGCAGATGTTATACAGCACCGGATTTGTGGATTGTATGTCAGCATTTTTAACAGGCATATATCTGATGTATAATTGGACTTCCTTACAGAACAGGCATTGCATACATTCTTAAACAATATCTCAATATCTAGATTCACAAACTGACAAAGTATTGAAACAAAAACTGGCTAAAAGACTTCAGGTGTCAGAATGCCAGAAGAAGAATAATGAATATGAAATCAAAACCAGCAGCACTACAGTAAAGAACTGTCTTCATAGGATCATAGGAGGTCACTAGGCTATTGACCCGGAGGTCATTTCAAGCCAAGCAGTTTCATCCAAATGTAATACCACAGATACTCTAGTCAGTGCCCAGGATTGCATTTAATAATGACTGCCCATGTCCAGGAGGGTTGTGGGCGCTATCCCTAGTAAGAATGTACATGCCCCATCCACTTGTCCATGTTCCTTTTGAACAATGTCAAAGACATGCTTTGCTTCACATGAATTGGCACCCTATTCCAAAGACTTGGCAGTTGCTGGGAGAGAAATCTGTCTCTCCAGCATGTCCTATTCAAGTCACAGACCATATTTAGGTCCCTGGAATGGGTATCCCTAGTCCTGTTTGATTTATGGATGTGCAGCAAATTCATTAGGTTTGGGTCAGAGACTGCTCTGTAAGCATTATAGGTTATGTTAGTAGGTATTTCAAGCAGGGAGGTGGGGGGTGTGGGGCTGAAATATGCTGTGTCGCTCTGCTCACTGAAGGTGGTACCATTGACTTCCAGTTCAGCACACTAGTGTGAGCTGCCTTTGATGTTTTGGACATAACTTTAGAAGGCCTTGTGGTTGTCTTTAACCTGCAAGGCTATCTTGACCTTGTAATTGGCCTTGTTGAACTGAATTAGTCTTCTTAGTTTCCTGCTTATTTTAATCATAGATCTCCTATCCTTATCAGAGTTTCTCTTCCTGATTTTAGTCATGACTTTTTTTTTTCCTTTTGTTATATACCCTGTTAAGTTTAGGATTCCAGTAGTGTGGTTGGTTTTTAGGTACAGCAGCCTCTATACACACATTTGCATGGTTGTACAGAGTCTCTGTGAACAATTCAGCATAGGTTGTTGTTAACTTGGGGTTGGGAGAGGCATTGAATTTTGATAAGCTATCACTTAATAGGGTATAATTTACTTTGGAATAGCTCCTAACTGTTACAGGGTTTGCTGGGATTATTGAGTTGATTTGTATTTAGAAGGAGACAGCTTTGTGGTCCGACCTCACCAATGAGCATGTGACATGGGGGGGGGTTACATTCTCCCATATTGTTGAGTTTCAGGTCCAGTATGTTTGAAACTCTGATAGGTGTGTGCAATATCTGGTCAAAGGTATATGTGTTAATAAAGTCCAGGAATCATTGTCCCTGCGAGTATGAGGCAGTGTACGTTTCCCAGTCTATAGAGAGGTAGTTAGTCTCCCATGAATGGAGTATTTGATTTAATGATGAGTGTCTCCAGTAGGTCTAGGTATGAGCTGCGGGATTCTAGGGACATAGATGGTGACCTATAGCTAGCTAGTACATGGAATGGACTTTTCCTGTGGTGATTTGCATGCTAGTAAATTGCAGGGCGTCATCCTGTTTAACCAAGATGTGGTTATGCTTGTTAATATAGAGGGATACCCCCTCAATGTTTATTCCTGTCTGTGCAGTTGATGGTCTGAATATGTGGAAAGTACTAAAGCCTTGCACTGCCGGAGCACTTTCTGAAGATTTAAATGACATCTCAGTAATGGCATGGATGTCTATATTCTCCAGAGTGTGGAGCTTGTAGGGTGTGGAGTTTCTTGTTTAGGCTCCTAGCATTGGGCAGTAACATCTTTAGGTTTCTTTGGGTTTTATTTGCTATGTCAGTAGGTTTTTCAGTTTTGCATTGCCTAAAAAAAGTCTGTAAGAGGAGGATAAAATATTAGCCAATAGTCAGAAGCCTAGTGGAGACAGGTGAAGACCATCCTTTGCAAAGCAGTGTGATCTGTTAACCATGTTCTCCTATGATGACACATTTTGAATATCCCTAGAAAGACACCAGAAACTAAGCCAGTTATTGAAGTCAATCATCTTTTTTTCATACTGTGTCATCATCCTTGGTGAAAGTAGAATGCTGCTTAGTGCAAGCAAGGCAGACCTGCCTGAGAAACATATTCAGAGAAATCAC
The DNA here is from genome assembly GCF_019279795.1 of Protopterus annectens. Taxonomy (NCBI): domain Eukaryota; kingdom Metazoa; phylum Chordata; order Ceratodontiformes; family Protopteridae; genus Protopterus; species Protopterus annectens. The sequence continues at coordinate 369,162,858 of NC_056751.1, forward strand.
AATGTCTCTCTTCATATAGTCCCGGGACGTATGTCTCAGGTTGTTAATGCCCACATGGATTATGATAGAATCATACTGGTACCTGTGGTGTAGTGACTTGAGTGCATGTGTAACCTGGCAGATCCTGGCTCCAGATAAGCAACTAACCATTATCTTCTCCTTGTTTAGTCAGGTGAGTGGGGCATCTTTGTGTTGTACAACAGGAATCCCCTATGAAAAGAGCCTTTGGTACTGTGTCAGGTGAGTGGGGCATCTGTGTGTTGTACAACAGAGTCCCCTGTGAAAAGATCCTCCGGTACTGTGTCAGGTGAGTGGAGCATCTGTGTGTTGTACAACAGAGTCCCCTGTGAAAAGATCCTCCGGTACTGTGTCAGGTGAGTGGAGCATCTGTGTGTTGTACAACAGAGTCCCTGTGAAAAGAGCCTCCGGTACTGTGTCAGGTGAGTGGGGCATCTTTGTGTTGTACAACAGGAATCCCCTGTGAAAAGAGCCTCCGGTACTGTGTCTGGTGAGTGGGGCATCTGTGTGTTGTACAACAGAGTCCCCTATGAAAAGAGCTTCTGGTACTGTGTCTGGTGAGTGAGCATCTTTGTATTGTACAACAGAGTCCCCTATGAAAACAGCCTTCGGTAATGTGTTGGCTTTCTTTATGGCTTTGATCTTGGGGCTCCACTGGGTGTACGACTGTATGTGGGGATTGGTGTAGCTTTTAGTAAGTGCTTTTGAGATGGTTGTAGATAGGCATTACTATTTATAGGTTTAGGAGGTCTTTGAGGTTTGGGCAGAATGTTTTTAGTGTCTCAGTATAGGTTGGTCTTTGTGTGTGGTGGGCACTTGGTCACTATGTGTGATGGATGTAGTATGTGTGTTCTTGGCAACCTTGTTTGTATGTGAGATTTTTTCCTCCAGTGAAATTGTGTATGTGCATCTTTTGCATACCGTGTATGTTTTTTTTAAGGATTAAATGTCTGTCTGTGAACATGAGGTAATTGCTACTTTGTCTTGAGGATGCCCATATCTAACAAGCTGGCTACAGAGACATTTGGAAATTGCAAATTCATGTTTGGACCTGTATGTGGGCGGGTTACTGTAGGTCATGGACTGAGATATACAGAGGCCTCCTTGGCTGGTCTCCGTGGTTTGGCACTACAATAGGTAAGACTGTGCTAAGATTTGATAGCATTGCTATTTGATGTGCAAATTAGCTGCTCTAAGCTTGTCTGCATGCAATGGTTTTGTTTTAACCACACCAAGTAACAGGTGTCAGTTCCAAGGGAAGTTTTGTAGATAAAATGCACTATCTGGGCATTTTTGTGCATACAGGACACTGTTAACCTGTTGATGTAATAAGAAAGACTGCTACAACAAAACATAAACTACCTTTATTAAGACATTTTCAAGTTGAGGGATCTTTAGAGTAATTTAAAGGGAGAATCAACAAATAAAGCAAAAATAAAGCAGTTGCACTCTAAACAGTTAATTAAAGTTTAAAATAATAAAATAAATCTGTTATTTGCCATGGATGGAGCAGAATTAATTCTGTACCCCCTCTGGGTGTGACTAGGGTGCCAAGCAAATGGGAGATCTAGGAAAATGAGCAGGAAACAATTTGTAGTAAGAGAGGCTTACTGAAGTGCAAATTGTTCTCAATCAGGCAATCAGTTAAACATTCAAATTTAGCATGCATATCATGAACAAATAACAGATAATGGGTTTCAAAATATTACTAATTAAAAAACAAAGAATATAGCAAGGAAAAGAGACTATCAAGCATTTAGAAAAGCAGGGCACGTAAATCAGTCTGAGGATGAAATCTTGTTCTCTTTGTATAATGTCGCAAGCATTTAAAATGAAGTTCAGTGAAAGTTAAAAAAAATTCAGTTTGACAAGTAAATTTGTTACTCTAAATTGAGAGAGCATGGGGTCAAATTAACTTGATGGATTCTGATCAAGTAGAGTAAATAATAATTAGCAATCAAATTCAATTTGCTGACAATATTTTATATAGTACAGTGAGCTGATGGATTTATATCTAGCTGCAGAGCAAGAGAAATAGGTTAGAAAGTTATATTTTGGAACACAGTAAAATTAAAAAGTACATTTAGTGATGGAGATTTAGTTTTTTTCCAGATGTTGACTTTTTTACAAGAGACATAGATATGTGAGGAAAACTCAGTTCCCTTTACAGTTTAACTATGAGGCAGCTGATAATGAGTGAGAAAATATTTCACATGTATATCAGAGACATTGCAGCATATGTTAGCATTGCTCATTTTATTAGTTTATTCGCTCCTAACTAATATGCAAAACTAATTACCATTTTTCTTGCATAACTGTATCATAAGGGCAGTTACTGTATTTTGAATTTCCATATCCCTTCTTAAAAATGGGATAATCAAATGAAAAAGCTGTGGCATGATTTAAAGTATTTAATAAATTATAAACTTAAGAAAGTGAAACTTTGTAACACAGTTTTCGTGGGGGACTTTAATGCAAGAATGGGAGCATGTATTAATTTTTCAAACTACATGAGGAATGTGAAATATAGGCATTCTGCATATAACAGATTACGAAAATTTTGACTGCAGTTATTAAAAATAATAGACAATTTAGCAATCTGTTACAGGCTTATGGGAATGGTATTAGTGATGTCTTAACATTTTCTTTTGTAATTACTAGTCTGATTTTTAGCGGCAGTCAGCTTAGTATATAAATAGAGGCTAAAGATGACGATGAGAGCAAAAAGTGATATTTTTTCTTTACCAGCAGTAATAGTAGTAATGAAGGATAATTGTCAAATGACATAGACAAATGTAGAGGACTACTGAGAAAGAATGAGGACAGAAAAATTAAAATAATGAAATTGATTAAATTACATACGAAGTAAAAAGCTGTCTGATACTATAGATGTCAGTGAAGGGAAATTGGAATTTCACTGATCTAAATCCAATAATAAAATCGGCAGTGCAAAATAGGAATATTAATTTAAGGACAACAAGACAGGAGCTTTTTAAGAAACAGATTAATAACTGAATTGACAGTCCGTGTTTAGAAGCAAAGAAGGAGAAAGCAATGTATGATCTTTTGAATTTTGACAAAAGTTATGGCAATTGCTGTACAAAACCTTACCATGACTGCAGCATTGAAACTCAAACTTACCACATATCGCCTCGAGATGAAAGTGCTTAACCACATTTTTATTCTCATTTTCAACGATTAACATGATTATTTCTTGCATTTTGGGCCTTGCTTTACTGGCTTGGATATTTTGTTTTAGGAATACTCCCAGCTTTATAACCTAGCTTTAAGTAGACTATGATGAATATATTGGAGGTGATAAATTTGCGGGTGGCAAACTGGTATCAAACTAATATCATAAACACTTTAGGAAACCATTAATCTATGACATTCTATGGTCCTATAAAATAGAACCAAGCCTTTAGTATAAACACTGTAGGAAATCCTAAATTAATGAATCCCTTTTGTCTTATAAAATGGTATCAAGCCAACAGCAAAATGACTATAGGAAACCAGAAATATGATACCCTTTTAACTTACTAAAAACATTGAGGCCAAAGGCCAAGCTAGAGTAAGAAGTTGGTTGGGGAAGTTGTTAAGTATTAAATTTATTTTAATAGAGATTATTGTCCTGCAATGGTTGTTCTGTACAATCAACAGGCACCCCTCAGAAGAAGTAGTTGTTGTCTCAGAAGTGTAGAAAACTGAGTTGTGGATTACTTGTCAGATGGAAAGTTGACCTTATCATAATCTGAGGGAACAAATGAGAATCTGAATGTGATGAGAGTGGTAGACCATGGCGAACAGTTCACAGAAGAAGAAACTTCAAAATCTAATAAGTTTATAGGGTCATAGGTTCATAGGTCTTTACTAGGCTAATGGCCACAAGGGCCTTTTTAATCCTAGCCATGCATCCCAAATAAAATAAAATAAAATAAAAATCATAAAAACTATGGTAAGCAGTGAAGAAGAATGGATGTATGAAGCTGTATCAGCTCTCTGGGAAAGAATACTTTTAGAATCATGTATTGCTTCAATTCACATGGCACATGTTAAGGATAACAGTAACAGACAGGTTCCATATTTATCATTTGATATTCACTTAATTTGGCTTAGAATCATTTTTAGTGCTTGCTCCCTTTGACTGAGGATATGTTAGATAACTAAGAGGTAGGAATTAAGTGCTGTAAGTGGTTTCTCCTGGGGGAGCATGCATTTTGATATGTAAGGTTTGAAATAAGGCAAACTACTTGGAAGGAGCTAAAGGATCAGAGTTTAAGCTTTGTGCCTACCTAGGTTTGTTAGCATCAATTCAGTCACCTCACCACTGAAGGATAATTAGAAACTGAAGTTTTTGAAAGCTGAGACTACATAGAAGATTACACCAATAGAATGCAAAATATCCCACAGGTATTCCTCTTATTATGGTAAGCGTTGCAGGAGATAAAACAATGCCCAGGTTAAATGAGGGTAGTTTTGGTCAATCTCAATACTGTTAATGTACAACTGAAAAGGAGATGGGGTAAAGCAGGATGTCCAGTTTGTAGGAATCCAATGGTTGAATGCCAAAAACAAGTGCAACTGCATCATCAAATTTCCTTTCTGGAGAGACAGTGTGTCATAAACTTATTTTATATTACCTCAAAGACAGTTATTATTTCATAGGTTCATAGGTAGGTACTAGGCTATTGGCCCTAGGGCTTATATAAACCTAGCCAAAGGTACCCTGGCTTTCACCACCCAAGAAAATTATTTTCCTGTGCCATTTATTACTAGAAAGATTATTTGTGTTGAAATTGTAGTATGGGGAGAAGGACAAGAGAGGAGGAATGCATATACTCTAGGCCTGCCCAAACTTGAGCTTTCTGGGAAAATGTAAAGAATCATTGGGAAGTTGTGTTGTCCTTCAGTGGTCTTTGGTCCCTACAGATAGTGCTGCTGGATGTGTAAGAGCCTATATCACATACCCCAGCTGTAAGGTGAGACTGGTATAGTATATTATAGTAATTCCTAGTAATACTTTTGAAAACAGTTACCTTGAAATTCACAACCAGAAATGTCCCTGCAACAGATCAGTGATTTATGAACTGGAGCATGAAGCACTATAACACAGACAGTTCAGTAGTAATGGACCTACTGGGAATTGTGTACTGACTATGTGATGGATTAGAACCATTTTTTTTTCTTTCTTATCATGAATATTTTAATTTACATCAATGGATTAGACATATAAATGAGAAAGCTTTGAAGGCTACATTGGAAGAATAGACATAATTTAATCTATCCTATGATAATAAGTAGGGTTTAGACTTCTGTAGGTTAACAAGGGATTATCAGGAACTTGGATAAGTGGGGGTTTATTTAGATGGGTAGAAAATAAGACTTTTTATTGTTTTGGTTACAATGCAACTAGCAATGTTACTTAACTGTAGCATATATGATGTAATAAATCGTAGGAGCTGTCTCCCAACCACTCACTTGTGACCCTTATAATTTGTGATCTCCCCAAACTCTCTCATCAGACAAAGTGAGCAGGTCTTTGAGTTCTTCTTGTCTCTGCAACAGGCCTTCTGACACATGCATTCCTACTCAAACCCATATCACTAGCTTTGCAGGCAAGTACCTTGTTTCTTAGTCAGTGAGCCAGCTTAGAGAAAACAGTCATAAATGTACTTTTAAAAAATTAAATTTATTTACAAAATTGTTGTTGTTGTTGAGTCTTTCGGCTTTTCGGTGTCCACTAATGATTGGTAGTTAATTTTAGTTACCAGCCCTGATGCACAACCTTCAATGAAGCCATTCATGCATGTCTCCACGCAGAAGACGCTCTAGCTGAGAAACTGTGAGGTGACAATGCTGGGTCAGATTTATTTACAAAATAAAGAAGAAAAAAGATTAAAAGTAAGAAATAAAGAAAAAGAAAGAAAAAATATATATTACATAAATTAATAAATACTCCATGCAGAAATCCAAGCTGCACTGTGACATATTTCATTATACAATTATTTATGTATTTATTTATTTTGACCTTTGAGTACTTAAAGCTAGCTACTTATTTAAAATTAATGCAATGAAAGAGAGTAGCAAGGAGTTTAGTAAAGGACTGCAAAATTATTTGAATAAAAAATGATTAAAATTATAGCAATTAAAACAGAACTGTCTTCTTCATATTGCCATTTCATTCACTCTCAGAAGGAGGGCCTAGAGCTGAACAGGAAAATGAAGGAAGATAGCTGATTCCATAACACGAGAGCCTGATGGGCAAAATAATGCCTACTTGAGGTCTGAAGTTGGGTACCTCACCACAGAGTAAGGCACCAAGAGCGCAAACAATTATACAAGACACAGGCTGTCTAGTGAACAGACAGGATGGAAATAAGATGTTAAGCATGGATCTAGCAGCAGCTTTCAGCTACTACAGGTCTCAACAGCACAGAAATGCAATGGCTGGAGTCAGAAGTTCTATCCAAAGCCTTTCCCCAGACTTCTGAACCTGCTGCAGTTAGACAATCTCACTGTCCAAAGGTCAGAGGTCAGATGTAAAGGGTGCAGTAGTAATTAAGGCAGGAGGAACTAGGACATGAACCACTGCTGCAAGAGCTGAGGAATGAATAAGATGCTTCATCTGGGCAATGTTTATCAAATGAAAAGGGACATCTCGATAGCAAATAAAACATTGTCTTTAAGTGACAACAACTAATCAAGGATCATTCCCATATCTCAGAGAGATGATGCAAAGCCCAGTGAAATCCCTTGAATAAATTAAGGGAAGAAGGAACGAAGCAAATCAAGGATAAATGGAGTAATGTGCCATCATCTCCTCTACATTTGTATGGTTGACCTTAACACTTCTAAGAGCAGACGCTGTGGACAATAATTAATAAATAGTTGAAACAATTCATTTTGGGATAGGAAGAGGGTGAGAGTTAAATGGGCTAGGTGGTTTCCACGTCCCCATTGAACAAGGTGGTTTAGGATTACCTGATTTGTGTGGATATTTTATAGGAACACAGTTAAGGCTCGCATATATAACAAGCAGAAGGCTGTAAATCAAGATGGAAAAGGATGATAATGAAGAGGAAGGGGGTTAAGAAATAAGGAGAGAGTACAATTTAGGATGCAGATCCCTAAGGAGAATGAAAACAACTATGCAGAGTATTATATTCATAAGATTTTGCCAGTTGGGATGACTACAAGTAGATGCACAGAATATAGGCATGAGTGGGCTGGAATTTACTGGAGACAACTGGCAAAGGAACTTCATTTTTGGGATCAAATAACTACAGAGGGAAGGATAATAGTGTGGAATGAGGCAAAACAGAAATTTGGACTGCAGGTTAGAGACTGCTTTCTCTAACAGGGATTGTTATCAAAGTATAGGCAAAGAGAAAGGGATATGAAAGTTCTAAGTGAAAGTCCTGATTTAATAAAAGTTTTTATTCAAGCCTAAAGCAGAAGCTGCCATTTTAAAAAGGATAATTAGTAAGGCATATTTAATACTGCATGATAACTATGAGAATCAATCAGAGAAAGTTAGAAAATATATTGAAGAGAGACTAGAAAGGCAGTATACAAATGAACACTGGGAGGACATCACTATGGTTTCAAATTATGCAACAAAGTCCAGACATTCTAGGATTTTTTGCTTTTGAGTGTTTGCATAGCTACTTTTATACCCAAAGCAGATTTTTAGCGAATTTTTGCTCAAGTAGACAGCAAATTCTAGAGGTGTTATGGAAAGAGAGCGGTAAATGGGAAAATATTTATTGGGAGTGTAATAAATTTGCAGACTTTAAAAAAATCATTGCAGAGTTCTCTGTCAGAAATGCTGCAAATGTCTGTTGTTAAGGAAAATATTATTTTGTGCTGGAACAGAAGATCTGAAGTGCTTATTCCTAGTAAGGCCTTACTAAGTTTAATATTATACAACAACCCCCCATTAATATTCTAAAACGTGCCCGCTGATTGGTCAGCATGCACGTTGTAAATCAGAGTTATACTAATGGAAAAAGGTCCGGTCACCTGGACTTTTTCTATTAGTATAACTCTTTTTTTAAAGCAACAGAGAACGCAAGATCTCCGTTGCTTTTTACACACTGTCTTGCTATGTTAAACGAGTTTAACATCTTTAAAAAGTAACGGAGCTCTTCCTATCTTCGTTGCTTTTTAGTGTCTCGCTATGTTAAACTCATTTAACATAGCGAGAAAGTTTGTAAAAAGCAACGGAGATCTTGCTTTTGCCCACAGCTCTGATGTACTACATAAGCATGCGCAGTACATCAGAACTGCCGCAGAATACCAGGCAGCTGCGGAAGGGCAGCAAGGAGGCATTATACAATGCCATTATTTAAGAAAAGTAATTATTTTTTTCTTAAATAATGTCATTGTGTAATAGCAATAACCTACTTCTGGGTGTGGGTAATGCTGGATATACCCGTGGTTGTCTTTGTTTGGCCACTCGGGCTTCACCCTCATGACCAAACCACTCCAACCGTGGGTAAATCCAGCATTACCCACACCCAGGTGTGGGTTATTGCTATATTATTCTCTGCCAAAAAAGGAATTATCAGAATATGGAAGTCAAAATCTAAACCAACTGTAATTGAAGTGTGGGAGTGGCATCTTTAGAAAATAAGAGTAAATCACATAGAATTAAATGGATATTTTGTGGGAACAATACATCAGCAGGAGGAGTGAGGGGTTTAGGGAAGGCAGGAATTGATCAGTTTGTATGCTAGAGGGAGTAATTGTTAAAAAGAAGACATAAGGAATCGAGCAATTTATGTAATGTTGGAGAGAATAATTGCTAAAAGGAAAGAAAGCATCTATGTTATAAATAATACATGAATATGAATAATGTTGATATGGTTTGTTTTCTTTTCTGCTATTGTATGTGAGCCCATGTCTTAAGTGATGTTTAATAAAAGTGTTAACAAAAAAAAATACAACTAAAATGTCACCTAGAACACCTAATGGTCTCAAAGCTAAGTCCACCTTTCCCACAGGTTACTGTACTCCTTACTTTCTATATTTTCCTACTAACTCTTTCCTTTACACTGTTCCTTTCTTCCCTACTAACACTTTCCTTTACACTACTCCCTACTTTCCTGCTAACTCTTCCCTTTATACTATTCCTTAGTTCCCTACTAACACTTCCCTTTACACTATTTCTTAGTTCCCTACTAACACTTTCCTTTACACTACTAACTCTTACCTTTACACTCTTCCTTACTTCCCTACTAACACTTCCCTTTACACTATTCCTTACTTTCCTACTAACTCTTCCTTTTACAGTCTTCCTTACCTCCCTAATAACACTTTCTTTACACTATTCCTTACTTTCCTACTAACTCTTCCCTTTACAGTCTTCCTTACTTCCCTACTAACGCTTTCCTTTACACTACTCCCTACTTTCCTACAAACTCTTCCCTTTATACTATTCCTTAGTTCCCTACTAACACTTCCCTTTACACTATTCCTTACTTTCCTACTAACTCTTCCTTTTACAGTCTTCCTTACCTCCCTAATAACACTTTCTTTACACTACTCCCTACTTTCCTGCTAACTCTTCCCTTTATACTGTTCCTTAGTTCCCTACTAACTCTTTCCTTTACACTATTCCTCCTGTTGCATTATTCCTTACTTTTCTTCTAACTCTTCCCTTTATACTATTCCTTAGTTCCCTACTAACACTTCCCTTTACACTATTCCTTACTTTCCTTCTAACTCTTCCCTTTATACTACTTCTTATATTCCTACTAATTCTTCCCTTTACTCTGTTCCCTACCTACTAACTCTTTCCTTTACACTATTCCTTACTTTCCTACTAATTCCTCCCTTTGCATTATTCCCTACTTTCCTTCTAACTCTTCACTTTACACTATTCCTTACTTTCCTACCAATGTTTCCCTTTACACTATACAATGTATTCCCTTTAAATGCTCCCAAACCTAACTTACCTTAACAGAGGTCTTTCTGCCAGGAAATATTTGGTGATATTAGTGCCAGGTCTGTACTTCTTCAAGCATAGTACGTTAGTGATAAATGTATACTTCTCCAATCATATTTTACCTCTTTATAACCCTTTCTTTACTGCATTTTATTTCCTTTTTGATAGTCTTTACTTATTGTATATAGTATGCAAAGTAACCTTGACTTTAATAACTATTACATTGTACACTATTGACTTTACTGAATACTGAAGGCAAATAAAATATGATTTCCTTTGTTTATTGTACTATTTTGTTTCTGCTGGACTTTTTCTACCTGGGCCTCCACTGAAAAGAGGTTAAATATCAGTCGGCAGGCTGTCTTCGTCACTAAATGCAATAAATAATTACATAAGGAATTATAGTCTCAAATAGGTCAAAGACATATATATATATATATATATATATATATATATATATATATATATATATATATATATATATATATATGGGTCCCCTTCAGTTTGCCGACATTCCAGAATACCGACAACCATATGGCCGACACCATATGATCGACATTCGCAATGCCGACAATGCGGAACCAGCATTCCTCCATTCCTGCACTGTAGTGCGATCTCGGAGTTGGTATATTAAAGTTACGGGGGGTGTGGGGGGCAGAGCCCCCCTGCTAGCAGTTTAAAAGAAATTTTCTTTTTCTTTTTTGTAGACTTCTTACAATGTCGGCATTCCGAATATCAATCATATGATGTTGGCCATATGGTTGTTAGCATTCTGAAATGTTGGCATTGTGTAGGGGATTCATGTATATATATATATATATATATATATATATATATATATATATATATATATATATATATATATATATATATATATATATATATATATATAATATAAACTTTGTTAATGTAGTACATTCTCTTGACATTACTACTTGACTTAGATTAATAGACTTATCAGTTTCATAACCTTACACTTTAAATTTAATCCATTTTCCTCAAAGGTTATTTATTAGAATCCTGAAGCAGTTATCCAAAGTTGTTCTCCCAAAAAACATGACATTGCTTTTATTACAGTTAAATATTAGGCCCAATCCAGATATCGTTGCATGTAGAGCCAGATCCATCACTAGGTAACCTAGGTAACTATCTAGGGCCTGTGTTCACTGGGGGGCCATTTTGTCTTGGGGGAGCTGATAATCTTCCATACATAACACGAGCCTGAAGACTTCTGTAAACAAAGCATGGCTTAAGTTCCTTGCAGGAGACATTTGTAAAAGTACAGCAAGATCCAGAAACTTCAGAGTAACTAAGCTGTGGGAGATTTGATTTAGGGTGGGAAATGTGATCCAGCAAACAGAGATGCTGAGCCATAGATTCATAGAGGAGATTTAGAGCCAAGCAACCAGAGTGTGTATACATGAGCTGTGAAACAGTGATGCAGTGCAGCAAGGTGTGTGTGTGTGTGTGTGTGTGTGTGTGTGTGTGTGTGTGTGTGTGTGTGTGTGTGTGTGTGTGTGTGTGTGTGTGTGTGTGTGTGTGTGTGTGTATGTGTCTAATTGTGAAATGCCCCAGTTAGGGATCTGGCTAATTAAGTGGCTTTGCTCAAACACTGAGCCTTGACTATTGGCAAGTAAGTGCCTCGAACCTCCCCACCAACTGCCAGGTCTCCATTAATTAATTTATTTTTTATTTTGTAAAGCACTAAGGATTACGGTCTGTCAGTGTCAGCCACAGTGTTTCGTATTTGTGTTGTCCTGTGTCAGAGGTGCAACAGCTAGCATACTTGCTTTTGGTGAAGAAGGTTGTGGGATGTCTTCCTACTCCAGGTAGATGTATTATGGACACTACTATGCAGCATAAGGGGAAGGGGGGGTCTGCACTGCTGAGTGTGTTCTCCTTTGGATGACATGCCTAGTAACTATGAACCTGTTGTCAGTTTGCTGGCAGTTCTCTATTGCATATCACCAGCAGACCGTTTTTTTGTTAATGTAACACAGCCAATTTATTCTTCAAGGGCAGCAGACACTGAATTTGTAAATGAAGCACTGAGATGCAAAGTTGCTTGTCAGCAGCAACCTGTTCATTAGGTACAGATGTCATTAATGTGGAATTATTCATATGTCTTTTACTTCTGCAGAGATTGTGTACATTGTTATTGTTGGATTATAATTATAGCAGTATGAGTGGCCTTCTATGGTCAAAATGTTCCGAAAAGGGTATCCTTGTCATTATAAGTTCATATATTTTGTTTTACTGCTTACTGGAAAAATGTTCAAAACACATTCTAATAAATGATACTGCACTAAATAAAGAATCTAATTTAATACAGTCAGGAAGGTGAATCAAGGAACACATGCATTTATGCATGGTTCTAAAAATGTGTGTAGGGGCCCATGATTTGTAAGCAGCCCAAAGGTACACTCAATCCACCACTGGCCAGATGCATTTTCTGTGAATATGAGTTTCAATGCAGTATCAGAGAATGTGAGTTTCAAGGCCAGAGAAGTTTAATGTTACTCGTGCTAAGTCTGTTTTCATTGTGAAACTGTATTGTTTTGTTTAGCAAATCGCTATCAGGATTTGTGTATAAAATCTGAAATACAAGTTTTGAATTTAATCCAAATAACTCTAATCGTTGTAGAAGTAAAGAAGAAAGTAGTATGCGCACTGACAGGTTTTTAACAGTGCTTTATGGTAACTGAGGAAAAACAGTGGCAAGTAATAGGACACTGGAATGGCTGCTGGGCAGGGACGCAATGCAGATCTGATCCATTACCCTGCCTAGGGCCCCATTTGACCATAATCCAGCTGTTGCATAAATACATGAGAAATAGGAATTCAAGTTGCGTACATTCTTTGATGTTGTAAATGCAGCACCACTCTTGCAATCATTCAAGTATTTGGAGACTCAGTTTTATGTATGCCATGGCAATGTAGAACATACAAAATTAATGCAGGTCCCAAAACAAATCATTATGGTATGCCTGAGTTATCTTTCTCCAAGATGAATTTTCTGTGCACCCTAATTAATCATAGTTTGATGGTCATTGTTAGCAGAGTGATTCTATGATCAGCACTAACTACCCCTGTCCATGAGGGACATAGGTGCCTCCCCCCAGGGTGAATTTATGGTCACCTATCCAGTTGTCAAGGTTGCACTTAAATAGGGCCATTAAGGAGCTCTGCTTCCCATGATATGGGAACTTATTTCAGAGGAGTGGCAATCTCTGGGAGATATAAATGTCTCTCCAACATGTTTTGTTAATGTCACAGGATAGGTTGAGATCCCTGAAGTGAGTGACTCGTGTCTCATTTTATTTGCAGATGTGCAGCATTTCTACTAGGGCAGAGTCAGAGACTGCTCTGCAGGCCAGGTGCAGGTCACCTCTCAGCAGAAAGTATGATACAGAGTACAGTGACTGGGCTTTCAGTCTTTTCATGTAAGTCTTGTTTTGGAGGCCCTGAATTCTCTTGCTTAAAAACCTCTATGGTCTCTCCAGTTGCTGCAGGTGTTTGGTGTGATACATACAGAAGGAAGCATTCTACTCAATTAGAAGTCTGATAAGGGTCAAGTACAGAGGAGTTATAACCTCCTTAGTCTTGGATGTGATGCCGTTATTTATGAGATGTGCTTTCCTTACCTGTATGGACAGATGGTGATCAAAGCTTAGTTTGCTATCAACTTGTGTTCCTAAATCTCGCACCACTGGGTTTGAGCTTAGAGGTTTGCTATCTACATCATTATTATCAGGGGCTACTTCTTTGCCAAAGGGGATAATGAGGCATTTTTTTGTTTTTAGTTTTAGTCTGTGACTTTGGCACCAGTCATTTGTCTGCATCAGTCCCTTCTGTAATATGTTTACATTGTTGGGGGACTCAATGATTGCACCCAATTTGCAGTCATCTGCAAACTTAGTAAGCCACAAGAAATCTGCTTTCACCTGGACTTCAAAGAAATAGATTCCAAACAATAAGGGCCCAGCACAGATCCTTGTGGTACCCTACTGGTAACTGGCCTACTGTGAGCCAGTTAGCTATCCATCTAGTGACATATGGGTTAATCCCCAGCTGGGAGAGTTTCTTAATGATCCCTAAGTGCAGGATTGTGTCAAAAGCCTTGGCTAAATTAAGATAGGTGGTATGTACTGCTTTGCCCTTGTCCAGGGCTTTGGTGTCATTCTCAAAGAAGTCTACCAGGTTTACTAAGCAAGAGCTACCCTTGACAAAACCAAACTGGGTCGGGTCAAGAGTTTGAAGGTTGGCTGTGCCCTTGTTTATAAGATCCATGATGATTCTTTCCAAGGCCTTATAGATAAGGCTGGTTAGTCTTATGATTCGATAGTTACCAGGGTCGGTTGATGGAACCCCTCTGTGCAAGGGGATTACTGTTGCTGTTCTCCATTCTGCCAGAACAATGCTAGTGGTCAGGTTATGGTTAAATAGAGTGCCAAGTGGTTCCACTTGGTCTTATTTTAGATTGTTTAGTAAGCAACCTGGGATGTTATCTGGTCCCATGGAGTCTGTGTTTTTGGCCGTGGACAGCACTTGTATGACCTGTTCTTTGGAGATAGTCGGTAGAGGACTGGTATCAGGAATGCTTTGGGGTATGAGTGGTGGGGATAGGAGGGTGAAGTTATTGCCAAATCTGTCAGCTAGCAGATTGGCAATTTCTTCAGTTCAGTGTGAGTGGTACCCTACACTATGTGTTTGGCACACAGCTGAGCATTGCCTTTTAGGTTTTGATGTAGCTAACAAATGGCTTATGGTTGTCTTTAGCTAGGGATGCTAATTTAGTCTTATAACTAGCTTTAGAGGACTTTACAAGATGTCCAATTTGCTTGTTCATAGGATCATAGGAAGTTGTTTCCACAATCAGCAGCTATTGCCCCTGTCCAAGAGAGACACAGGTGGAACCCCTGGGGTGAATTTTTGGTTACCGATCCAGTCATCCAGACTGATTTTGAAGAGGGCCAATGAGGTTTTCTGTTTGACATGAAGTTGGAGTTTGTTCCAAAGGTATGGTAACGTCTGTTTGTTCAAGCTGTGGAGGGCATTCTTTCTCTGCTGAGTAAGTTCCTGCTTGTTCTTGGAAATCAGTTTATTTCTTTTGTTATAAAACATATTTATATTTACAGTCCACCAGGGTGGCTTGTTTTTCTGGAAGCATCTGCTTTTGGTCCTGTCAGGTACAGCTGAGTCAATACATTTGTTTAAGTGGCTATATAGGGCATTTGTGTACCTTCTGCATATGAGTCATTGTTGGCTGTATTAGGAGGGGATTTGAAACTTTTTATACCAGCACTCAGTAGGCTATAGTTTGCTTAGAAGAAATTGTTCAGTTTTTTTGCTCTTGTGGGGGTGTCAGGTCTGATCTTTAACTCAAACGGGACTGATTTATGGTCTGATATTACCAGGGAGGGCAACACACAAAGGGCAGTGCAGTGACCCCCTGTGTTGGTGAGCACTTGGTCTAGGCAATTTGAGACCCTTGTGGGGGTCCAGACCAACTGTTCCAGGGCATTTGAATTAAATGATCGTGTCTGTGCTCATGTAAGTCACCCAACTGATGGAAGAATAGTTGAAATCTCCCATGACCAATGTGTATGGCTGCTGTACACTGACTGACTCTAGCAAGTCCAGGTAGACTGTGTGTTTCTTCTGGTACATGGTGGGGGACCTGTAGCTAGAGATGATGTGGTAGGGTATTTTGCCTGTAGTTATTCGGACCTGGAGTAGGTCAACAGAGTCATACTGTTTTACCAGTCTTGAGTTGTATTTAGATTTTGGTTATTTCATGCTTGTTTTGAGGTGTGAATGTGTGAAAAGCATTGTAGCCTTGTATGAATGAGGTGATCTCTGCAGCCTTGAATGAAGTCTCAGTGACTGCACAGATGTTAGCATCTTCCAATGTGTGGACTGCTTCCAGGGAGTGCATTTCACTGTTTAGGCTCCTAGTATTAAGAGCATGACCTTGAGTTTGTCACTAGTGGATTTCTTTACATTGGAAGTTTTGCTATTTTGACATTGTCTAAAAAAGGCACTGTGGGGGAGGCAACTGTCTTTGCCAGTTTCAAACATTATAATATACATTGAAAAATCAGTTAGAAAATTAAATAGTGCAATGGATTAAATATACTCAGTATGAGATTTCAATGAGTAAGATGAAATAATTCAGATCTTATAAAAGTAATGAAACATAAAAAATTAACTGCGCAACAATCAGTGTCAAGACAAACACTGTTACTAAACTAAATGCTAAAATAATAATGAAGTATCTATTTTACAGATGAAACAGCAGTTAAATGTAACAAATTTTAAAACTAAAATACAAATTAACTTGTGTCATCAAATACATTAAAATAATAATATCAGTAAAAGGAAAAGCAGCCACCAAGAGCAACAGTATAATTAATTTAAACAAAATAAAAATCTTAAAAGTTTTCACCGGGGCACCCCAAAAATAACCCCAACCACTTCAAAAACTAACGAATCCAAGGGATATGTAGATAACACATCCAGATTCCATAATCAATAAAATAAAATTTCATGGAAAAAACAGATAATGGACTAACATATAATCAAGAAACACCACATTAAAGCATGCTAGATGCAGATCAGAGTACATTTGCTGGGATCCAGAAAGGTTTATCATAGTGCAAAAGCCTTATCTTGGCAGGTTTCTGCATTGCGGTTTGACTTTCAAATTCTTTGATGGCTCTACTACTGACGTTTTCCCCTCATGAGGGCCTTATCATGGAGAGCAGTCTTGAAGCTGTGAGCTAATGAGGCAGTCTGGGGAGTGCTAATGATAATTTGCAATGTGCCCTCCTCATTTGCTCAGCCAAGTGATTTTCCCTGAATTACTCTGTGGAGTAAAATTTTACTGTATGAGAAAACAAAATAAATGCTTTCACAAAACAGTTTTCACCAAGTCAGTGCTATGGGAATACTCACAGTGCAGATATCTGCAGTGAAGCCCTGAGTTGTGTGTGTGTGTGTGTGTGTGTGTGTGTGTGTGTGTGTGTGTGTGTGTGTGTGTGTGTGTGTGTGTGTGTGTGCATACATGCTTGAAGGGAAGGGGCCTTTGCTAACATTGCAAGGACAGTTGTGGAGATTCAAAGACAATATATTAAGCTGCTAATGAGATATTTCTCAGTACAGCTTTAACATGTGCTCTGAAATGGAATTTCCCTCCACTGAGCTAATAAACCAATCTGCATTGGGCAACTAGCATGGGAGAGAGAAATTGTTTGAATCTTGGGGAGAGTTTAAGCCCTGATGCCAACAGTGTTCTAAGTAGCTCAGTTTTAAAGATAACTAGAAGATATTTACTATCCCACTGCCAGTCTCAAAAATCAGAATATCATGTCTTCAAAAACAACTGCAAACAGTAAAGTAAGCAAATAAAACATTTCTAAGATTCTCTGGCTAAATGATATGAATCCAAAAGAGCCAAACTAGTGAATGAAACAGCTCCCAGGTTACTTGGCTACAAGCTAATATCCACAGGCAACTGACTTAATGAATGAAACAGCTCCCAAGTTCCTTGGCCACATACATCCATAATCCAAGCACAGCATAACATAGTGTTATGAAAGAAGGTCTTATTCCAAACAACATGACATGAAGACGGCATCATCCATCTTTTTCCTAATCAGATGATAGTGTCAGCCAGGTGCTGTTAGAGTTAATGATCACAAGCAACAACCACAGATCAACCAAGCATTGAGACAACAGTACAAATCATCAACTGAGCAACTCAGAGAGAAAACTTAACTAATTTCCTCCAGTACAGCTCTTTTGAGTGTGTCCTTTTAACCTCCAGTGGGGAGGCTTGAGCCTTTAAAAAATGAAGTTATCTCCTTACAGTTCAACAAATATTCATATCCCTGGAAACATAAGTGTTGCTATGGCTCCAGAATGGCAAAATATTCAGGATAAATTAACATTTACATTAGTGGCATTCATTCAGTTCAGTGGTTTAAACTGGATTTTATAAACCAAAGACAGTGAATATTAATTTTGTAATATTGTATAAACAGCTTATGATATCTCAGTAGCTATTCAAGCAAGACACATACTGCTAGCAGGATTTTCTTCATGCAGCCATGAGCTTTCATTTGAGGCTATACAGTTCTGTCTGTGTTACTTGAATGTTGAGATATTGTTGAGATATTTAGAGAAATATGACAATCATAACAATTACAAATAAACAGTATAAAAATAATATTCAGTAGCTCTCTAGTTGCAGTAGGCAGAGGTCAGATCTCAATACAGTTGTGTTTGCCATCATGAATGCGTTCAGATGAAATCTTCTGATACCTTGTATGTATCATGGTTTTGGAATTATTAATGCAAACATGAACAAGCAATATTTGAAGCCTAGAGTCGTCAGAAGGCAGTAACTGCAGAAACGCCTGGAGTGTACTTGGCTGTAATGAGTTGTTAAAGTAAGATTTAAGTATGAAAGCCAAATAACGTAGCAGTGTTCATCAGTCTGGCAGTTACACACTGCCACACTGAGAGCCTTACTACGTCAAACAGAATTAATGGTAATCTGTTGCAACCTATCTGTAAGGCATCTGTTTATCCTAGTAGTGACTGAATTTCAGTGATAGCAAAATATCCAGTATGCCTGTGTGAAGTGCAAAATCAGAGGCCTTAGACAGACCTAAACAGGCTGCTACAATAGTTAGTCATAAATCATGAGCTTTAGTCAAGTTCTTGTAAAAGTAAATCATACAAGATAATGTAGAAGAACCATAAACACTTGCTGATTTATATCTGTTGACAAGAAGTATTTGCAGTTGCTTTCTAAAAGTTTAGTATACAAAACTGTTGACAGTTACTCAAAATAAATGTAAAACTTATGGACTTATACTTATTAAAACTTTTTTGCCACTGCCCTTAAAGATAGGCATATCAATCAACTTTTTACATTTATCTGGAACCACTCAACGTAGATCCAGAAATTTCTGAACTTTATCAATGCAAGTCTCTGTTCCATAATCTGCTTCTTAACCAGGGCAATAAAACAGGGGACTTGGTGCTTATCAATGTATGACAACTTTGCTTGCAACCAGTTTTCACTTCCTCCCTAGTCAAATCTGACCACAAATCAGTCACATTCACTGTAAGAGTGAAGCCAGAAGCATCCTCCCATACCTCAGTATTCAGAGATTATGCTAAGGCTAACCTACTCAGATTGAGTGATGACACAACTAAATTCAAAATCTCTTATTAACCCACTGACTTCACTGCTCATGTGCAATCCTTTACTGCCAAATTATGTACACGTGAATAGCTACAGAGATGCATCTATCCCCTACCAAAGTAAATACAAATTTAAGAATAAACTTCTATGGTAGAGCCCAAATACAAACAGGCTTTATAAAAAAAGAAAAGCTCATTGCAGGTAGAACTAAAGTTAACTTTCAAGATGCTAAAAACAGTCTTGTTAAACTCAACAGGGAACTGCCAACCCTGAGCAAATCAACCAAAGCCAGATATGAGGTAAAATAGTGATCCATGGAAAGGATAACTACTAAGCCTCGTTTAACTATGTTAAAAACCTCAGAAACAGTGCACAGCACTGCACACAGTTAATAGTAAATGGTATCGCATACTAGTACCCAGAGGGCATAGCCAATGTACTAGCAGACAAACTTAGCTCTAAATTCATCGCCTTCTCCCTTTTTATATTCCCAGATCATATACTCACATCTGTTCCTCCCCTCACATCATACATACATACATACATACATACAAATAATTCAAGCATGGGCATTAATGCCCTTCTAGCCTGCCGATATGCCAAAACAGTTATTCCCATAATAAGTGTCCAGGCTGTTCTTAAAAATATCTAAACTAGTACTTGCTTTAATGTAGTTTAGTGGTCTAGTCCATGCATCAGTTGCTCTCTCAGAGAACCAGTTAGTACAGTTCTCATCCCTATGGAATCTTCTACATAGGCTATCTGATGATTCTGTACTACTTTTTGATAACCCCAAACATTTTCAGAGGTAGTTGCTTACAAATGACCTGTATACCTGAATAAGTTTTCCTCTTAAATATTTGTAGGAAATACTGTACAAGTTCAGATATTTTAGTCTTTCATAATAACTTACATTTTCACATCCATGGATGCTCTTGGTATATTTCTGCTGTACTTGCAGTGGTGGTGCTGCGATAGCTTTGTCGCCTCACAGTTAGACGTTGCCCGTTCGATTCTCAGTTAGAGCGCCTTCTGTGTGGCGACATGTGTGAATGGGCGTTCCTTTGTTGAAGGTTTGCGTTAGACCTGGCAAACCAGCATGTAAAACTCTACTGCCAATCATTAGCGGACCGGAGTTCCACTGTGGCGACCCCTAACTGAGAAAAGCCGAAAGACAAACAAACTCTTTCCAGTTTACTCATGCGTGTTTTCTTATCGTTTTCATATTGCTGTGCCGTACTCAAGTTTGGGGCTGATGTAATTAACAAACAATGACTTCATCATTTCTGATTTCCTAGACTTTATAAATCTTTTTATACAACCTATAGTTCTATAACTATCATTAACCAATCAGTTGGCCGGCCTTAGGCATAGGCCAACTAGGCGGCCGCCTAGGGCGCCACTCTAGTAGGGGCGCTTTTCCAGTATTTATTTGGTGTAGGTAGACTAGGATGGGGGCACCAGATAGTGTGGTGGGGGCGCTGTGGAGCCCTTTTGCCTAGGGCATCAGTTGACCTAAGG
The DNA here is from genome assembly GCF_019279795.1 of Protopterus annectens. Taxonomy (NCBI): domain Eukaryota; kingdom Metazoa; phylum Chordata; order Ceratodontiformes; family Protopteridae; genus Protopterus; species Protopterus annectens. The sequence continues at coordinate 369,183,563 of NC_056751.1, forward strand.
CCGCTCCTGTTAAGTTGGGTCTGCCCATATATCCAGGTCCTTAAATGAATCTACAGTTTCAATCACTGAGTGTTGTATTAAATATTCACCTTTCAGTTTATGCCTCCCAAATTTCATATGCTTAGTTTTTGATATATTTATCAACATAGTATTCTCCTGTGCCCAAATAGCCAGTTTAGTCAAGTTCTTTTGTAAGTATGCCCGATGTGTAACATGTTATTAGTTTACTCAATTACAGGCATACCTCTCAACCTGTTAGAGCAAAAAATCTGGACAAAGCCATGAATAAAAGTGGGAAAAAGACCCCAAAATAGGAATAATTTTTAAATATTGCTCTTACAAACTTAAAAATTTCATAGAATAACACGTTTTACATTAGAATGAATTTTCTGAAGGGTATCAAGTCAAATGGCTATAATTATGTTTTAACTTTAATCTTTGATTTCACACTAATTTGCCACAAAACTACAATTTTATGAAAAATGGACCAAAAATATGAGGCAAAAATGTGGACATTCTGTCAAAATCTGTACAGTTGAGAAGTATGACCAGGTCATCTGCATACAGACTGTAGAACACCTCAGATGAAAAAGATAGGTCAGAAGGATACACTCTAAACAAGTAAAGGCCTAGGACAGAGCCCTGTGGGACACCCTGACTGTAACCAAGAATTTCACCTGTCTAATGTAAAATGATACTTACCATGTCTTATTTGTAAGCCATGCAGCTGTCCATCCTACCAAGAGTACATTGATAGTTAGTTGTTCTAATTTATTGATCAATGTTTTGTGTATGACTCTGCCAAATGCTGAAGTTACAACTATATAAATTACATCAAGGCTGAATTTTTCATTCATAGCTGTTATTATGCTGTTATAGACCATCATGTTACAGGTGGTAATAGACCTATTTTCAACATATGCATGCTGATATATGATTTAAAGCCCTAGCCTTTCCAATTCTGCCAAGAACAATTCCTCATGGCACTGTCAAAGCCAAGAACACTACTTTAATGGGACAGATAACATAGTGGGCTACCTAGTAGTCTGCCTGAAACAGGAATGTCTTACTACATATTGCTGCAAAATAGTCATTAAAATCTTTATCCACATCTGTGGGCACTTTACCAGGTTACAGTGGTACTCAACAGGACTTTTCTCTTTCACTATATTGTTCACACACATATAACAACATTTGTATTATCATTTTGATATGGTAATCTGTGTTCATAATTGATTTTACTAAGTAAAATATTGAACTTCAAAAGTCTGATAATTTAATTTAACTAAATTAACTAACCTAAGGCCTTATTATGATCTGTATCTTAAACTGCATCTTGCCAATTAAATGATGAAAGGACATAATTGAAATCACAATAGTTTACGTTATTAGAGTCATTTTTTTCACTTTGTTTCATATATAAACAGATTCCTTCTTGAACAGAACCACTAGGAGGTCTCAACAATGTTAAACAGTCACTGTTTTGTACACCTCTCTCTCTCTGAGTTGTGTTTTTCTTTTTCTTTGCTGGCACAAATCTACGCATATATTTTTTCCCCAATGCTACCGCAGCTTCATCAGTAGACCACCAGTTAGGTTATTACCTCTTGCACCTTCTACAGAGCTGTATCCATTAATACTAATCTTAGGTATTTTCCCTTGGTAGGTGTAGCATTGGAGTGAACTTATACTGCATCCCTGAAACACTGCTCTAATCTGTCTGTTGACTACGTCTGTGGATGTTCTGGCTGCCATCTTGCACATGCTCCCATTATGCCCCACAGACAGCATCTACACTCTACTAGTACTGCACAAACCATTTTGTTCACTCACTTCATTTTATCATTCACTCTTGTATAACTGTCTCCCTTTTTCATGTAAACAACATTAACCCATTTAATCAAGATTAATGCCACACAAGCATCTTGTCCCCAATAAGTTCGTTACTATGCTGTATCATTCAGTCAACTGCCTTAAACAGCAGTTTGTATAGCTTATTTTCCATACATAATTCAGCCATATCTGAAATAGTTACTTTTTTCCTGCAAATACATATTATTTTTTAGAAATAGCAACAATTCACACAATAACAATGTAATGGAAGAAACAGAGACAAGCATAACAATCTATTCTGACTATTCTTTGAACTATATACACCATGTAAAAACATAAATAAAAAAGTTATTATATCAAAAGACTTCTGTGTTTTATATACTGAGTTGTTAGAAATAAGTTAATACACAGACAAAATAATGAATAAGAGTCAGCTTACATTAACAAACCAAAAGGGGTACTGTTTAAAAAAGTGTAAACTTACTTATCTTACTGTAACCCATGATTATTATTTAAAATTAGATCTATGTATTATCAATAACGTGTATATTTTGTTTACTTTTTTATTAATGTTTGCCAATTTTGTAGGTTACTTTTTTAATTATTTGTAATTGAGTACTGCTTGGGTAAAATTCTAAATGCTCTTTAGTGCTTGATAGATATATTTATAAAATTAGTCCAATTTAGGGATTTAAAGGTGAGACAATGAACAAAGGAAAACAAGTAATTAGAATAAATATGTTATTTTGGGGTCTATATTATAAGCACAAAAAGACAAAACCGTGAACGCTCACATGAGCAAAAATGCCGGTAACCAAACTTGCTATTCAGCCCCCACACCCCCCCGCTAACTATATATTCTAACTCAGAGGTTGTTCTACAGTGAGGAAAGGGCAAATATCCCACTCCTCACTGTAACACGACCCCACAATCACACTTTCGATTCCTGGCATATTCGCTCATGTGAGCATTCGCGGTTTAGTCTTTTCATGCTTATTATATAGACCCGTTATTTTGGTGTGCAGACAGTAATGGAATGTGATAAATTGCTAACTGCCAAGGTATATTCTTTATGTCAGGAATAATTGTAGTATCTTGGCTATTAAAATGTGCCCCAATTTTTATAGTACCTAAAACTCCAAAATAATGAAAAATATCTGCATTATCTGAGTAGCAAACCTTAGAATTATTTGAATAAGAAAGAATATATTGGGCTTTTTGACAGGAGTATGGTAAGCATTGTTTAAGATTATGAAATGAGTAATTTTTTTAAGAGGTAACATTTTAAAGAATGTTCTATAGCGTTTTCTAAAGTAAATTTTGTGCGCAATATAGCCAGATCATAGGTGGAGCAAATCTTGGAAGCAAGGTAGTTATGGTTAATTGTATATTCTATTGCTAGTTTATAAATTTTAGATAAGGTTTTGTTTTGTGGTAAAGTAGATAAGAATTTACAAAAAGTACAGTGATTTAAACTGACATCAGCAAGTTGTTCTCAACTTCCAATAGAATGAAGCACCAAGCTACCTACTATTGCTCTTAAGTAAACTCCCTTCACTATAATTTGTTTCCAGAAACTTCTCATGGTTTCATCTCATCTGCTTGACTGTTAGGAACTAGTAGCTCAAACTGGATGGTACCTTCCCATGACTGCTATAGTTCAAGTTATCTTTCTATAAATGGGAAAGAAACAAGCTATTTTTTAACATTTTATTGCATTTTCTATTAGCACTTGCTTTCGCCTGTACATCATACAAGCTTTCTGTATTAAATGATTTATTGTATATTTTTGTGAAAAGTTAGTTGCTCTGCCCTTTAATAATTAACAGATGCTACAGTTTTGTGCCAGAGTGTCAGCAGTGAGAGTGTTGAGATTATAGCAAAGTCTTTACATTTTTAAACTGTGGACTATCTTTTAGAGTAAATATCTGCTTTTTAACAGTTAAAAACTACTCTAAGGCAAACTACCTTTTATTAAGATATTACCTGACAAAATGTCAAGCCCCTCCAAACCTAGACAACACAGCTGCCTGTGCATAATTGTACACAGGAATACTGTATAATCATGTTACTAGATGCATAGAAACAGCTGTGCCTACAAGCTACAAGCCCAGAACAAGCATAAAGTAACACCCTGGTGGAATCCATATATAAATGGATTATACAACAAAAGGGAAAAAAAAGATATAGCTAAAATGTGCTGTCTATATTTTTAGTCTGTTTCTAAAGATTAAAATAATATTAACATAGCCATCAGGACAGACCCTTCCTTCAAATCCTTTAAACTCTCTTTAAAAGACTACTAAAGCAATGCATGATTTTATTTGTGTTCCACAGTAGAATAGATTTACATTACCTTCTTTAACCTCACTACGTCTCCTATTGTATCCCCCTTTCTTACCTTTCCTGTAAAATATTCACTTCTAACTCTTCTGATAACTTTTATGTTCAAACACCCTGAAGTCCTACTCTTATCACTGTTTAGCATACAGGTCAGAATCTGTCTTGCTTTTCACCCCAAGTGTATGTAGAAAAAGCAAGTATATATTATAAAAATGTTCTCTTACATGTTGTATATAGTAAAAACATATAACCATTATTTTAGGTGTATAACAGAAATATCTATTATGCTTGCCATAGTTAGTGTCTATGGATTCAATCATGCCTGCCTCATTTTGCTCTGCAAGTAATTGTCTGTTTCTATGTAGTCATAATTAGTGTATATGGCTTCAATCTTCTCTGCCTCATATCTTCTGTAAATATTTTGTGTGTGTGTATATGTTGTTAGAACCAGTATGTCACTGTGTGATATTATACTCTGTAAAAATGTTCTTTATCTCTGGAGCTTTTCTCCCTGGGCATCTGCTGAAAATGGGCACTTACCCATTTGGATCATCCTGGTAAACAAATGCCAATTAAAATAGATAAAAAAAAAAATAAAATTAGGAAGTACAATACCCAGCAGGATAAAAACTCTCACCAGGCTAAACAAACAACTAAGAGGGCAAATTAAGTTTACCAAAGCCGATTTTGAGGTAAACTAGCCTCCCAAGCCAAGGACAACCACAAGGCTTTCTTAAGCTCTGTCCAAAACTTCAAAGGCAGTACACAACAGTGTGCAAAACTGATTGTTATGGAATCTTTCACATGGAGTCGGAAGATATAGTAAATCTGCTTGCTGAGAAATTCATCTTCAGTTTTACCCCCCTCTTCCCCCCAGCCATCCCCCAAGTAACACCATCAAACATACTGTCCCCGCAAACATCACTAAGGATCAGGTCATAAATGTGCTTTCTAAGGCTAAGAACGCTGAATTGATGGGCCCCGATAATATCCCAGGATGCCTCCTAATTAGCCCAGAGCATGACCTGTCTGGACCTCTGGAGTCACTATTTAACCATAACATCCAGACAGGCTTTGTGCAGTATCAATGGATTACTGCAATGGTCATCCCTCTGCACAAGGGCAGTCTGTCAACTACTCAATCTAAGAACTTGAACTTTGCTTGCAATATACATAGGACATGCCTGAGGGACAGGTATGTATCTCAGAAAATTCCCCTCCTCTGAAACAGGCTTCCCATCCATGTCAAGCAGAGTTCTTCTCTATCCTTAACCATATTCAAGCATAACCTGTTGCAGTGGATGGGCAATCAGATATTACCTCCAGGTCTAGTGCCTATGTCTTAAATGGATAGAGGCAGTCTGTAAATTATTTCCTGGCTTACATGTATCCCTTAAAATATCCCCTAAGGATTAAAAACTTGCAGGATGTATTTGGATTGCATGGCTACTCTTATAAATGCCCAATGGTCATTAGCTAGTATAGACCTACAAACATACCGTATGAATCTACAAAGTATTTAACCACTATTTGATAGAAAGTTTTAGTTAAAGCAAATCTCATCTCCTTACCAAAAATAAAAATTGTTATTTTTTCTTAAAATACTGACCTGATTTGCATTAAAGGTTGACTTGGGTACTTTTTTTATCTCACACATTAAGGAATGAGTAAATACAAATGTAAAATGTAGTAGAGAATAGTGGATTACCACAAGGCTGCCGCCTTAGCAGTAGAAAGGTGATAAATAATTTAATGGAATGCTTGTCATGATAAGCAGCCAAGTGTATCAAGCAATTGTAAGCTACTTTTCTGGCAATGACTCAGTTTGCTTCCCACAAGTCCATGTAATGACATCCAAACAGCAATAAAGAACAGGAAGCAAACCAGAGATGCTACATCTAGGAGAGCACACAAGAGAACTCTGTAACAACAACTGTTTTCACCAGCCTAGAAAAATTGTGATTGGTAGGTTGAAAAATTTTGCCCACTGTTGCTCATCTTACAAGTGACTACTGGTAAGTGTGCAAAACATAATGAAAAGATAAAATTTCTGCTCAATGTTATTTACGTATATCTGTTGAGATACTCTTAGATGGTATATACAGAGGGTAGGTTCAATTTTAATGTGATTTTGCTGTGAATCCATTTTAAAGAACAGCTACTCCTTGAAAACAACTTTTCTCATCTAAGTATGCATTTTTCTTCTTTCAGAATGATTAGCATAATGCCACATATAAATAAATTATAATTTAGGTGTTTCTTCCTTACATGGCATTTATATGCTGATGTTTGAAATTGTGCACTTTGGTGATTTTTTGAATGCTATTCTTGAAATTATGTTAATTTGTTTTGCTGTTTCTGAGAAGTAAATTGTGCACTTTGGTGATTTTTTGAATGCTATTCTTGAAATTATGTTAATTTGTTTTGCTGTTTCTGAGAAGTAGTATTTTTTCATCCAAAAAATATTCACATTGTTTTATTGTGCTATTACAATTTCGTTACTCGGTGTATCCATCCTTTACCACTGGGAGGCCAAGGGGCAGGCCCTGCCCATGAAAATATATGATAATGTGAAGTGAAAGCATGTAGTTTGGTGGTGTTCAGCATACCAGACATAACATATCAAGATACTGCTGAAAGAAAACCGTTTTCCTTTCAAAGAACTAGAATTCTTGAATCATAAACGTCAAAGTCAAATGGAATACCAGAAAACAACATAATAAATAAAACATTTAAGTTCAATTGTATTATGGAGCCTCAGCCCAAAAACCGTTACACTAAAAGCACAAATAAAATCAAAAGAATGATACAGCAGTGTGGCAATTTGAAAATTCACAAACCTTAACTTATTAATTTTATTCCTTCTAACAGAGCTCTGGAAGCTTGTTGTTAAACCATAAATGGCTGTATCCTGAGCTTTTTGACAAAATCAATTCATGCTATCATAGTTCAAATAAATGCTTATATCTCTGGAACCATGAGTGTTTTATACATTGTAAAAATGCACATATTAATGATTGTATGTTTTGTAAACAATGTGCAACACCTCAGTAGCCACTTCAGCTACACAAATACTGTCAACAGCAGTTTATTTATCCACCTGTGAGCTTTCTCATAAGGCTAATTTGCTCTTGCTGTTTTGCTTGATAGTGGAGATATTCAGAGAAATATAACAATTCTGAAAACAGAAATAAACAGTATATATTAAACGCATTTAGTATATCTTTAGCTGCAGTATACAGAAGTCACACATCAGTGCAGTTGTGTTGGCCCTTATTCGAGCTTTAAGATGAAAATAGCTTGCATGTGGCATGGTTTTACAACTCTTCATGTAAATATCATCAGGCAGAATTACATGTCCAGAGGCATTGCAATGATGATCCTAGAGAAATGACTGGCGATATCACCACAGTTAAGAAGTCACATAATGCAATTGAAAGAAATAGTTTTGCAGTATTTATTTATTTCAATTTGTTGAATGATCCAAATGAGACAAAAGCCCAGGGAGGCCTTGAGAGAAAAGCTTCACAGTTAAGCAACAGAGGTAACAAAAAATTAACTTTACGTGGACAGTCTTGAATGTGTATACAAAACAATTACAAAATACATATATACATAAACAGAAAACATTGAAATGAAGTTTACAAATAAATACATCAATGGTTATAAATGTAGAAAAATATATTTGTTAAAGGCGGTAGAGAAAGAGAGGGAGAAATTAGGATGGATAGGGATTGGAGATGGGATGAATGGAGATGAAATTCAGGTACAAGAACATTTTTTAAATTGTACACACATGTTTTATGTTTATTCTCATGTGTAATACCTGGAGGAATGTAATTCCACTGTTTGGCTACATGAACAGCAAAATAAATTAAGCCCTCAGGTCCAAATGTAGGCATGCCCTAAGTGTGTTTTCAGCCAGAAAAAAAAATCTTGTCAATATTACCCTTAATCTGAAGGATATTTTGATTTATTTTGTTGTACATCTGACTAATTAGACTATTAAATAATGTTTCTTTGATACAGATTACATAGTTTGGGTCAAAACAGAAGGTGCTTCTTCATCGGAACTTTGGCTTATAGAGGAATTATTAAATATAATTTTAGCTCATAACTATATCACTTTTAAAAATAATTTTTACCATCAAAAAAGCGGGGTGGCTATGGGTTCACCCTGCGGTTCAAGTTTTGCCAACTTAGTTATGAGCTACTGGGAGAAACATTATGTTTTTAGCAATGAGAATGTTTCCTCAAAAATTGTTTTTTACACTCGATATTTGGATGATATTTTCATCCTTTTGAGAGTTAATAGTAAAGTGGCTGAATCTCTTGTGGATTACTTTAATACTAGTACTGATTTCCTTGATTTTACTTTTAATTTTGAGGAAAAACAGATTGCTTATTTGGATGTATTATTGATGAAAAATGACTTGATTCAAAAGTATGAAACCAAAATATACTAGAAAATCATCTTATTCCAACACGTTCTTACATTACTCTAGTGCTCACCCTTTGTATCAAAAGAAGTCCGTGATTAAAGGACAAATGGTCAGGGCCGCAAGGATGACCACAAGGGATGATGATTTTCTTGAAGAATGTAAGAAATTAAAAAATATGTTCTTGAGAAGAGCATATCCTACTGAGTTTATTGAAGGAATTCTAGAAGACGTTCTTGCTAAGAGATATAGGGGTTTTTATAAACCCATAGTTAATGGGCATGAAGTTGATGGCTACAATGATACAGTTAATACAGAAATAGTTGTATCAGATTTTTGGGCATTCGCTGGTTGATATAGATAACCCATTGGAAAATAACCCTCTTCCTTTTGAATACAGTTTGACTCTTACCTTTAATTCTGATTTTGATTTTATAAAAGGCATAATTTTAAAGAATTGGAATATTATTAAATAAAATAAAGACATAGTTGGTAAAGTAGGTAGGACACCTAAGTTTACGATCAGACGGGATAGGAATTTCAAACAATTGCTTGAAGCTATTAATAATAATAATAATAATAATAATAACAACAACAGTATTGTTATTAATAAAGGCATGGTTAGTTGTGGCTCCTGCCCCTACTGTAAATTTATGTTGGTAGGTAATCTTATTAATATTAATAATTTTGATATGAAAAGTAAATTTAAAACCAACTGTAATTCTGAAAATGGTAGTTTATGTAGCCAAATGTCAATTATGCCCATGTTTTTACGTTGGCAAAACTGTTCGGAGACTTAGAGATAGAGTCTACGAACATAATTACAATATTAAAAAATGTGTAATGGACAATGCTTTGGCTAAACATGTGCATGAATATTCTATACACACCTTTAAGTTTTGGGTTTTGGATCAACTAAGACCGAATATTAGGGGTGGTCCACTGGAATTACAGTTGGAAAAATTAGAGTTAATATGGCAGATAAGGCTATATTCTTATAATTGGCCTGGTTTGAATGATTTGTGCTCTATTGTGGCACTTTTAAAGCTTAGAAGCCTTAATAGATAGAAATTACTACGTTTTTATTGCGAGGTAGCTTATTATGTGCACTTATATATCTATGATTTTTTATGTATGAATATGTGAAATATTATATATATATATATATATATATATATATATATATATATAATTTATGTATGGATATATTTTTATACATATAAATATATTTACGTATTCATTTTTGAATTGTATTTAGTTTAATTTCTATGGTTATACAGTTATATATATGTATATATATGCACATGCGTTTTGGTATGAGTATATATTATATATTATATATTATATATGTTATATTTTATATTGTTAACAACAATTTTATGAGTGAATGTGGGTATGGTGTTGTACCTTTAAGATGCTTATTGGGGATGTAGTATCAGCTGATTATAGCAGGGTATTTAAATGGATTAATTCAATTGTTCTGGTTTCTCTGATGAAGTTCGTACATAGCACGTACGAAAAGCACTTTAGTTAATAAAAGTCTTTTTTCACGGATTATCTTCGTGTGCTTGCTTTCTGTGGATTTTGAGTTTTGGGATTTTCTTCAGTATTAGTTTCTCTACTAATCCTGCAGATTGGGGGTGGTATGCACAATGGTTCTTCAGAGAAATCCCGAAATAACGGCTCAATTGTTGCATAGTTTGAGTTACAAAGTGTGTGCCATTGTCACTATAAATCTTTTCTGGTATGCCAAATCTAGGAATAATTTCTTTAATGAGGACTTTTGCAACAGTAGCTGCATCTGGATTTTTAGTCGGAAAAGCTTCCACCCATTTGGAAAACATATCTATAATGACAAGACAGTACTTTTTATTTTCACATTTGTTTAGCTCTATAAAATCCATACAGATAGTATGGAACGGATACGGTGGTGTAGGGAAACTCCCTTGCTTAGGCTTCAGTGCCCCCTGTGCATGATGCTTGTTACAAACATGGCATGCTGCACAAAAATTTTTTGTGTAGTTTGTAAATCCATACGTTGTAAACACTCGATTCACTAACTGTACCATCCCCCCTGTTGAGACATGGCACTGCCCATGGCTCAACAAAGCTGCATATCTAAACAAGATAGATGGTAAAATTGGTTTTCTTTCTTTGGAGATGTACAGCCCTTTCTCAAGAATTGCTCCTCGTTTTATCCATTTTTGTTTTCCTACATTAGTAGTAAGTGTCTGCATTGTTTTTAACATTTCTAAATCTAAAATCTCAGATGGTTGTAATTCCTCACTCAAAAAAAAATACTTCTGAAGCCGAAGGTGCTTGCTTTGCAGCTGTATCAGCTCTCGCATTACCTTTTGAAATCCTATCCTGTTGTTTGGTATGAGCTACACATTTAGAAATAGCTACTTTCTGAGATAACTGAATAGAGTCTAACAAATCTAAAATAAATTGCGCATGATTAATTGGTTTACCAGTAGATGTTATCATTCCTCTATTTTTCCACTGCTGCGCAAAAACATGTACAGTAGAAAAAGCTTACTGGCTGTCAGTAAAAATGTTCACACGTTTATCCTTTGCCAAGGTACATGCCCTTGTTAAAGCAATCAATTCTGCTGCTTGTGCAGATAAGTTGTATGGTAAAGACTTTGCTTCTAAAATCTCAGTATCAGAAACTACTGCATACCCCACTAGATTCTGTCCTGTAGGACCCCTCCTACACGAGCCGTCCACATAGTATGTCACCTCGGCATCATCCAAGAAAACATCCATGAGATCTTTTCTAAGCAGTGTCTTTTGCTCAATGTCCTGCAGGCAGCAATGTGGTTTGCTATCTGCAGGGGTTGGGAGCAAGGATGACGGATTCAAAGTTGTGCATCGTTCAATTGTCATACGAGGTTGGCTCAACAGTATAGTCATACAGGAAAGATGTCTAGCAGGAGAAAGATATGCTACTTTTTCTTGCAGTAAAATAATTGCAACTGCATGAGGCACTCTCAATGTGAGAGGGTGGAATAACACTACTGAGGCTGAAGCCTGTACTGCCATTGCAGCTGCGACTACTGCTTGTACACAGTAGGGCAAGGATAGCGCCACTGGGTCTAGCTGTGATGAATAGTAAGCTATGGGGCGTTGTTTGTCCCGATGTTGCTGTGTTAGCACTGATGTCATATAACCCTGATTACAATCTACAGTTTGGAAAAATCGTTTATGATAGTTTGGTAATCCTAAAACTAATGAGGATGCTATCAGTTGTTTCAATTTGCAGAAAGCTGATTCTGCTTCTGGTGTCCACTGTAATAAATCTTGTGCTGCAATAGGCTTCTTGAATATCAAGTTGGTCAGTGGAGCAGATTTCAAGGCATAGTTTGGAATCCAACTCTGACAAAAATTAGTCTTACCTAGGAAGGACATCATTTCCTTCGTGGTAGTTGGTTTGGGTGCTTGTAATATTGCTGTTTTTCTATCTTCATCTAATATTCTGCCTTCTTTGGATATTACATATCCCAGGTATTTAACCTGTTTTTTCCAAACTTCCAGTTTGTTTTTGTTTACTTTGTGTCCTTGAGTAGCTAGAAATTGTAATAATGCTATGGTATCTTCTCTGCATTCTTGCTGGGTGGGGGCTGCCAGCAGAATGTCGTCTACATAAAGTAAAATCTGGCTGCCTTTAGGTGGGATAAATCCCGCCAGGTTACTTGCCATTTCCTGTGCAAATATTGTTGGACTCTCACAATATCCCTGTGGTAGTCGCGTGTATGTATACCTTCTTCCCTGAAATGTAAATGCAAACCAATGTTGGCTGTCAGGGTGTATCAGTATGGAGAAAAATGCATTGCTAATATCTACCACAGAAAAATACTTCTGTTGAAGTTTCAAATCATTTAATAAAGTGTGTGGATCTGGCACTGTAGGTGCTCTAGGTATAACTGCATCATTTACAGCTTGTAAATCTTGGACCATACGCCATTCTCCATTTGCTTTCCTAACAGGAAATAAGGGTGTATTACATGGTGAATCGGGAGATTCTATCAATACTCCTTCCTTAAGTAAGGCTGCTATTATAGGTTTGATTCCTACTTCTGCATCCTTTCTTAAGGGATACTGTCTCTTTTGAGGTCTAAATGCTGACTTTGGCGTGATAGTGACTGGTCCTGCTATACAAATAAGTCCTACATCTGATTTCCCTGTTGACCAGAGAGTCTCTGGTATGTCTCGTAAGGCTTTTTCCTCTTCCTCTAGTAAGAGTGCTACTCAGCTATCCTCACTTGCCTGCAAGTGCACAGCTGGGAGCGTCTGTGTTATCCAATTCAACTTCTGCTTTTGTACTCCCTGTTCTGAAAGTTCTAATTCTGTCTGTTTTTCCCACCTTGTGACTTTTTCTCCTAGGTCTGCCCACTTCACATTTTTATCTTTAGTTAAACTAATATGTGGTAATCAATTAGATTTATAAAGCGCTAGGAATTCCTGGGGCAATGAACAGCTTACTACACTGTTTCCTTCTGTGTCCCAGTACAGATTATGTAATACTAATCTGTTAGCATGATTTCTAAACAGTTCTTGCTCATATTCTTTATCAGGTCCTGGTTTGCTAGAGTAATATAGAGTGCAATGCAACAAATGTTGTTTATCAGTGTCAAGGGAGGGGGATTTACTGATGGCTACGTTCATCAGTTCTTCGGTTACTGCCCCTGGACCAGTCGTAACCAAGTCCTGGCTGTACCAATAAAATGTTTCACCCTCTGGTCGCACCACAAAAGTATCCATTTGTCACTGTGCTTCCATACCCTGCATAGTTGGAACTACTGCTATGCCAAATATCTGCATAAGGTCTCTACCCAAAAGATTTACTGGGCATTTTGCAGAAACAACAATTTTGCTTTTCTGGGTCATCCCTGAAACAGGGTCAGTTATTGCTATGTTGTGGGAGAGTGGCTCCCGATACAGCTGTCCATTAGCTGCTTTCACTAATATGTAATCAAGTGATTCTGAATTTTCTGGTAGTTTGGAAGGATTTATCAGTGTCCGTGAAGCCCCTGAGTCACACAGGAATTTAACTTCCCACCCCTCTACCAGAAGTGTAACTTCCGGTTTTGTGTCTGCTAGGTGGAGCTCAAGACTCAATAATGCTAAGTCTAAAATTTCATTTTCTTCACCATCGGTGATTTCTTGTACTTCCTCCAGTTCTTCTATCACATTCTCTACTCCTTCTATCACATTTGCATTTGTCTTTTCTTGATTATTCCCTTCTAGTGATTCTTGACTATCATATAGTCAGTCCTCACCCTCCTTATCTTCCATGGTTACCTTTTTATTTTGCCTGCAATCCCTTGCTAAATGTCCTTTTTTCCCGCATTTAAAACATTCACCCCTTTTCTTTCTCTCTTCAAACTCCTCTGATCGCTTATCAGATTGTTTGTTTCCCTGGGCATTTTTCTAACCCTTCTTCCCGGTCTGTACTACAAAGACTTCTGATCCATCTTCTACTGCAAATACTTGAGTTTTCTTTTTCTTTTTGCTATTAAAATGCCTTTCGGCATGTCTCGCATATTCAAGTAATGACTGTAATCTACTTGTATGATGATCTACCATGTGCTTTGTAATAAAGCTGCTAATGGGTGCAATACTGCCTTTCAAAAATGCATTCTTTAATTGCTGCTCATATGGGGAATCGTGTTTGGTCTTCAGGTACCTGCATTCCACAATGGTTATTAAAACATTCCAATAATCTGGCATAATATCTATCAACGGTTTCAGCTTCTTGTTGTATGCATTGATTAATGCAAGTCCAATCAGCCCTAGGCTTCCATTTCTCAGAGATTCGGTCTGTCAGACATTTCACTCTGTTATCCAGTTCTACGTTACTATGTGGGAGTGGCCTATGTTCTGCATCACGGGGATTCCAGTTGCCACTGATCATGTGCCAATCTGGACCTACGATTTGTCTGACTATTTTCTCTACTTCCTCTCCATTTAAATGGTAACTTAACCTCATGCCCTGTAAGTCTTCTAAAAATTTTCTAAAATTAACTTTTGGATGGGGAATTCCCTCTGTGGCTTTCCGGATGTCTTCCGGTGTCCACGGTCTATATACTAGAAGAGTTGGGTCCTGTCCTGCCTGTCCTGCTTGTGGATTTGGTACTTCTATGAGTGGACATATCTCTTCTTCACTCATAGCTCGTGAATTTTTATTTACTTCATATAATTCAATATCCCCTCTTAAGTTGCGTGTTCGGGACCTAGTCTCAATAGGATCTCTGACAAATGGTTTTGATTTTGCAGGGACAGCTGAATATAGCGGAGGTGGATCAGCTTGTCCACTCGCTTCATATTCTGGTAAGGGAAGCGGAGGGGACGGAGGGGCTGATACTATTACCAAGTTATTGTCTTCTTTATCTAAAAACATTGCTTTTGAATTTTTATTCTTTTGTTCCCTGCGGTTTGCTTCCTCAAGCCACCTGTGTGCCTGAGGAACTCCCAATTGACGTTGCTTTTTTACCTGACTTTTTGCGTCTGTTTTAAGTTGTTCGACAAGTTTCACAAGTGAGGGTTTATCTAATTTGCCATCAAATTTGTATTTATTAACCCATTTTTGTATAGTACCTAACGTTGTCAGCACGCTGTAATTGCATATATTTCGCGTCTTCGGTTAAAGGCGGATCTCGGGAACTTTTTGTGCACTGATTTCCCATGTTGTCTTAACTTAGTTAGAAATTGTTACGTAACCCTTTTTTATCACATGGTACCACGATTTTTACTTCTTTACAGTTTATCTAGAATAACTGCCTACCTATCCTGTTTCCCCTGATCTATGACAAGACAGCAATCTTTTTTGTCCTTGATTTACATAAAATCTCCCTGACAAAAACAAATACTGTAACAAGTCCCTGATCTGAAACAAAGAAAAGGTAAATTCCTCCTTACCTGAGCCTCCGTGATTGATCGTCTCACCGGATCTGTTGACTCGTCCTCCAATCGCAGATCAGAAACAGTGGCTGGCCTCTTTTGAACGACAATTCAGTCGGAGGTCTTTCAAAGCAGAAGAACTGATATGGCTTCTTCCCCATACGGTTTCATGCCACCGGGCCCATCTGACCTGAGCTAGAGTGAGAGATTTCCGGTCCGAAGGACCAATCTGTCATCGAAAAATAAACTTTAAAAATTATCAATACATGGTAGGTTCAGGTTAAGGGACTTTAATCTTGCAGCAAGGAGACAAAAACGTGCTAAAACAGAGTTTGTCTAACTAAAATCAGGAAGTAAGTCTATCTTTATACACTTTCTAACAAGACATTGCCTACTAAGCTGACGTAACAGATCACAAGTTTGAAACATCATTATTACATAGCAGCTGTTTATCCATAATTTTCTGCTTGCACTATCAATTTTATGAAAAACTTCCTAAGAAAAACAACGTGGCCTTGGTGATCACCGGTTAGATACAGTTTCCCACTATGTTATGTTACCATTCAAGGTACTATAGCTAATTCGAGCACAAAGCAAGTACAGATTCTTCAAGCAGTCTTTTGTTTTATGAATCTCTTCTTTTCCGCAGCTGTGCATGTTCTCATAACACGAACAAGGCCAATTGTTCATATTCAATCATATTATAGAAAAACAGTATTCTGTTCATTCATTTCCTGACCTAGCAGATAATCACCTGCTTCTCAAGTACATTTCCAAAAAGGCATAAACATGAATATTGCTGTGCTAGCAATTACTAGGTCAGGGTGCATCTTGCAGTTTCAGAAAGCATACTGTGGTTTGAAAAATCATCTTATAATTTCATACAGAATTAAGCTGTACATAAAATAGAATGAAAATGTGTTAACCCTTTTAGCTTCTAATAAGCATTAGACATATATAAAAATGAATATTTTTCTGACAAGAGTGCTACTAGAAATATGTTTTACTTAAAAAAATGATGTGACCACATGAAATAGTCAGAAAATGAAGTAATAATTAAGTCATGTAGGAGAAGAAGAAGAAAAAAAGTGTAGACAAAAGAATGCTGATGTTTATTGCTTCCTTGTCTGTGCATTATCACTAAACTTCCATGTGTTTACTCTTATCAATGTGAATTCTCACAATGATGTCAATGAAAGTGCCATAGAGCAAATAAATTTGAAACCCACCAGTGCATAGTTTTTCAAGGGGGGAGCAAGCCCCCCTTACTCTCAGCATAGGTGACATTACTTCCATTCTCCCCTTGCATAAATACATTCACTTCATGGTAGTTAAAACAGAATTGCTGTGTTACATTAACAATGCTGTCTTTCAAAAAAAACTAATTATTTAGTAAATTAAGTGAATGACACTTTATCAATGTCTATATTCCAATACAACAAGCCAGAAAAATATTAGAATTAATCACAAAGTAAAGGGGATTTCCAGGGTGATCATCTCTATAAGATGTGAATTCCAGGTTTATAAAAGGGGCTACGTTCAACAGTCTGTTGTCCATTTTATAGCAAATTGTGTTGATGACTGACTGTAGGCATTGATGGTGCCAGGTCATTTCCTGGATGTCTGTTGTTATGGTAACAGGCCACCATATTTGAGAAGCTGAACCTCTAATGGATTATGTGTTTACAACAGTCTGAAAAATGGGTGGCATGATAAAGAAGGATCATGAGTTTCTGAGTTTCTGGCATTCATAATGTACATTTTAAGGACATACTAAACATATATGAAAGTGAAGATACAGAAGAATAATGAAGGCCTGGCTTGGGTTCCACAGTTCTTGGAGAAGTATAATCTGACATTCTCTCTCTGGTTGTTTAGTGACTTGACTTCATGCATGATGTTTAGTGGATCTGATTTTCAGAAAGCTCTGAATGTTAGGACTAGTAGTATTGTTATTGAATGCAAGCCTCTGTGACTTGTTAAAAGGGAAAGACAAACTTATTAGCTACAGTGAGACTCGGTGTATAGTTATAATTATTTAACTATAGTTTCTGAATGTCTGACCTATGCACTCTGCCTTTGATAGAGATGATGTTTACTACAGTTTTTTGAGAATTTGAAACTAGTGAGCCATTCAGTTTTTTCATGATGAAGCACTTGCAGTGCTAACAATAGTTTTAAGTGCTTCATTAGGCAAGCATACATTTAAGGGTCCTACTGCTGCAAATCTGTATCTAGTTAGCCCATACAGAATGCAGATTGGCTGTGCAGTCCAAACTGTCATATGCAGAGTAGCCCTCCTTTTTAAGAGGGTAGCACTTATCTTGCACAATGCCAACGTTAGCTAATGGAGGGCACTGTTGATGGGTGTGTTGTCACATTGATTCAGTTCCATGTTAAGGGTGTATAAAGGCATAGTTAGGTGCTGCTGAAGACCTTTAGAATTTGATGGAGCATGGTTATTACCATTGCTAGACTGAAAATGGCAAGGCAGTTGTAACTTGGATCAGGTGGATTATTGACTTTCTTGGAGGGTTTTAAATGATATCCAGGGTGGTACAGCAGGTAGCATTGCTACCTCACAGCAAAAGGTTCCCTTGTTCGATTCTTGGCTGGGCTGCCTTCTTTGCAGTGTCTGCATATCCTACCTATGTTTGTGTGGCCTTTCTCTGAGTGCTTCAGTTTCCTCCCACATTCCAAAGACATGTAGTACGTAGATTGGACACTCTAAATTGGCCGTAGGTGTGAGTGTGTGTATGAATGTGTGGTATAGAAGAACAACTGTAACAGGGCTAACCACCCGGCAGTGTGAGCATTGGCTGTAGATGATTGCCACTGTTGAAGTGACACCCTGATCTCCTCTGCAAAAATGGGAAAAAGGGAATGTGGATTGTTGGATAGATGGATTTTAAAGGATATCCAGTCCATCAGGGAGCCATTTACCTTATCAGAATAGAACTTAATTAGTTCAAGCCACAGGTGGCAAAATGTTGGTGTTTGACATGGCTTAGGGTTATAATCTAGGTGAGGCTGAAACCTTCCACTTTTACCTGATGTTTGTTACTTAGTTCAGATACAATGGTCTGTACAGTGTCTGTTAGCAGAACTGAAGAGGATGTAGGAAGATGCAAACACTGGCTGTGCTACATTTTCTTTAGGCACCAAATGCTATTTGAATTATACCTCGCCAAGCTTGTTGTTAGTCTTAGCTTGGGGCATGGCTGTTTTTGTGCTCATTTGGGTTTGGAGATCATAATCATGGTAGCCTCTGCATTTCTAAGGCCAGTCATGTCAGGTTTCTGACACACCAGTTATGTGTTACTCATTTGCAAATAGTCAGGTCTTCATAGGTTCACAGGTTCATAGGAGGTTACTATGCTATTGGCCCTAGGACCTTTATAACTTAGCCATGTTATACCCTTGTTCCCTTATTGGTCTATATTTGCAGCTTGAGTCTATGATTATCAGCGACTGCCCTTATGCAGGAGGGACATAGTTGACACCCCTGGGGTAAATTTATGGACTTCCATCCATTTGTCTAAGATATGCTTAAATAGGGTTATTAAGGAGCTCTGTTTTATGTAAATTGGGAGTTTGTCCCAGAGGAATGGCAATCTCTGGGAGACATGTCTGTCTGTCCTGCATGTCCTGTTAATGTCACAGGCTAGGTTAAGATCCATAAAGTGAGTGAATCTTGCCCCATTTGACTTGCAGATGTGCAGCATTTCCATTAGGGTGGGGTCTGAGACTGCTCTGTAGGCCAGGCACATGTTGCCACACAGCCTATAAGGTACAGAGTACAGTGACAGGACCTTCAGTATGTCTGTGTAGGTCATGTGTTGAAGGTACTGAATTTTCTTGGTGAGAAACCTCTGGGGTCTTTCCAGCTGCTGCAGGTGTCTCTTGAGGTACATACAGAAGGGAGAATTGGACTCTAGTAGTGGTCTGATGAGGGATGAGTACAGGGGAGTTATAACATCCTTAGCTCTGGATGCCATGCCTTTACTTATGATATGTGCAACATAGAAGGCCTTCCTTACCATTGTGGACACATGGTGATCAACGTTATGGTTGCTATCAACCTGTGTTCCCAAATCTCTCACCACAGGGTTTGAGCTCAGGGGGGTACTGTTGTTATTATAATTTGCTGGGACTTCCACTTTGCCAAAAGAGATGACAATGCATTTTTTTGCATTTAGTTTTAAGTCTATGGCTTTGGCTCCAATCATTTGTCTGTGTAAACCCATTTTATAGTATGTCAGCATCATTGGGTGTCTCAGTGATTGCACCCAGTTTGCAAGTTTGCATGTCATTGGTGAACTAGATAAGCTACAGGCCATCTAGTTTCACCTGGACTTCTGAGAAATAGATTCCAAATAGTAGGGAGCCCAGCACAGATCCTTGTGATACACCACTGGTAAATGGTCTGCTGGTAGAGGTGGAATCCCTGACTTTGACTGTATGCATTCTGTCAGTGAGCCAGTTGGTTATCCATCTAGTGACATATGGGTTAATTCCCAGCTAGGTGAGTTTCTCACTGATGCCTGTGTTGGGGGATTGTGTCAAAAGTCTTGGCTAAGTCAAGATAGGCTGTATTTACTGTTTTGCCTTCATTCTGGGCTTTGGTGACATTCTCGAAGAAGTCCACCAGGTTTAAAAAGCATGATCTAGCCTTAATGAAGCCAAATTGGGTTGGGTCAAGAGTTTGAAGGTCACCTAGGTCTTTGTTGGTAAGGTGTATGATGATTCTCTCTATGGACTTACAGATAAGGCTGGTTAGGCTTATTGGGTCTCTAGTTCTCAGGGGCGGTTGATGGATCCCCTTTGTGCAAAGGAATTACTGTTGCTGTTTTCGACTCTGCTAGGACAAAGCTAGTACTTAGACTGTGGTTGAAGAGAGTGCTAAGTAGTTCCACTAGGCCCTATTTTAGACCATTTAGTAGGCAGTCTTGGATGTTATTTTGTCCCATTGATGCTGTGACTTTGGCCATGGAGAGTGTGGTTATGACCTGCTATTTGGAGATACTAGGTAGAGGACTGGTGACAGGTATACTTTGGGGTATGTTTAATGGGGGCAGGGGGGTAAAGTTTGCACTAGGACTAGTGACAGGTATATTTTGGGGTATGTCTGATGGGGATGGGAGGTAAAGTTTGCACTAAATCTGTCTGCTAGTAGGTTGGCAATGTCCTCAGGGTCAGTATGAGTGGTACTATCCAGTACTAGTTTGGCACAAAGCTAGGCCTTCCTTTTTAGATTTCTGACATAGTTAAAGAATGCCTTGTGATTGTCCTCAGCTAGGGATGCTAGTTTAGCTTCATAATTTGCTTGTTCAAGCTGTGGAGGGTGTCCTTCATCTGCTGAGTCAGTTCCCTCTTGCTCTTAGACATTAGTTTCTTCCTCTTGTTATATAGCCTATTTATGCTTAATGTCCACCAGGGTGGCTTTTTTTTTTGTGGGGGGGGGACATTGTTTTGATACGTTCAGGTACAGTTGAGTCTATACATTTGTAGAGGTGTTTATGCAGGGCATTTTTGTACACCTCTGTTTAGGAGTCATTGTTGACAATGGTAACAGGGGTTTTGAAACCATTTATGCCATCACTTAGAGGCTACAGTTTGCTTTGGAGAAACCTTTCATCATTTTTTGCTCTTGAGCATCCAGTGACACAATGGTCCATACTTAATGGTGCTCTTGACAAACTGCCAAATTGTGTAGGTCCGGGGTAACTCTGGGATGGAGTGTTATTTAAGGACCACTGGCAGGCTTCAGTATCACAAGTGCATAGTAGAAGCCTTAGACAAAGGAAAATGTATAGCTTTATAGGCAGTCATTTTTGCTCTTACTTCTCTTTCTTAACTTTTACTATTGGAGAAGAAATTCTGGCAACAGTGAAAGAAAGTTATTGCTTGTGGCTTTGACTTGCTGAAATTAGGATTAATGTAGTTATTTCCCACTGGTGATGTTATGAATCCAATACCCTAGTTGAAAGGTTTCACTGCATTTTTGATGAAACAAGATTGCATATGCCACTTCTTTCATTGTGGGGTTTATTTTCTGTGAGTTCATTTTATGATTTGTTGATTAAGGGGTAGAGAAGAGAAAAACAAAAACTTTGCTAGAATCTCCTTTTGTTCTAACGGACTGTGCTTCACAGCTGATAAATATATTTTTTGGCACTTTTTAACTGTTCAAAGTTGAATAAAACAATAACTAAATTCAGTTCAGAATCCAGTTTCAACAAATTGCGTTTATTTAAACTGTACTTGCTTTAATATTGCTACACACTCAAGTGTGCTAGCTTGCGCTACACTTGAATTGTTTTATTGCTGTTTTAGTTGCTTTTCTGTAAAAAAAAAAAAAAAAAAAAAAAAAAAAATCTAAGCTTGTTTCCTGCCTTTTCTGTAATTAGCCTAGTCCAGATACAGATTTGCTGTATTCAGGAGTGTTTGTAAGCTGTTGAAGGGAAGCCTTCTAGCTTATCAGTGGGGGTGGTAAGAACTAGGTAGCCTATCTATCACAATAGTGGTTTCTGGCCCATAAATTGTAGTTTATTGACCGTTTGGGCAGTTTTTCCATCTTTCAACTTTCTGGTCTAAAAGGCCACATTTGCACTTGTTTCCTGCCTTTCTTGTAGTTAGTCTAGTTCAGATACAATTTTGCTGTATCCAGGACTGTTTGTAAGTTTCTGAGCCCTCCAAGCCTTTCTGTGTTGACAGAAGCCTTCTAGTTTATCAGTGGGAGTGGTAAGCACTAGGTAGCCTATCTATCACAAGAGCAGTGGTTTCTGGCCCAGAAAGTGTAGTTTATTGGCCGTTTGGGCATTTTTTTCCATCTCTTTCAACCTTCCGGTTTAAAAGTCCACATTTACGCTTGTTTCCCACCTTTCTCATAACTAGTCTAGTCCAGATACAGATTTGCTGTATCCAGCACTGTTTGTAACCTTTCCTATAACTAGTCTAGTTCAGATACAGATTTGCTGTATCCAGGACTGTATGTAAGCTTTTGAGCCCCCCCAAGCCTTTTTGCTGTATTCAGGAGTGTTTGTAAGCTGTTGGAGGGAAGCCTTCTAGCTTATCAGTGGGAGTGGTAAGCACTAGGTAGCCTATCTACCACAAGAGGAGTGGTTTCTGGCCTAGAATTTGTAGTTTATTGGCTGTTTGGGCAGTTTTTCCATCTCTTTCAACTTTCTGGTTTAAAAATCCACATTTGCACTTGTTGCCCGCTTTTTCTGTAACTAGTCTAGTACAGATACAGATTTGCTGTATCCAGGACTGTTTGTAAGCTTCTGAAAGGTGCCAAAGTCTGCTCTTCAATTTTTCCCTTAGATCTGCTAGTTCTCTCCTCTCCTGTCCTGCACTTTTACTATTTTATTAGTCTAGCACTTTACCATACCAGATTTCTTGTAGCAATTATTGTAGCACACAAAAGTGCTACCAGCACTAAACGTTTTACAAGGAAACAGCTCCAGTACTTATTATTAATGCCCACTCCTCCAGGCTTGTCTTAAGGTCAGTTCCCTGTGCTTTCTCCTATTAACCTGGTGAACCTGGGCATCCTTAGGCAATGTAGCAACTGCCTCGTACAAGAACAACCTTCTCCTCTTACCTTCCAACACTTAGACTTGCATGAGATGCACTTATATATCCAAACTGGAAGCCATGCACTCTCCAGCCAAGACCGGAATAGCTGGTCAAGAGGAGAAGGTCAACACTTGCACCACACCACAGAACAAATAGCCCTCCAGAACACACACCAGCATTGCCTTTACATAAAAGCACAAACCACACACCCACCTTCGCGGAGGCTGTCAATAAAAATCTACCCAAACAGCAGAGACCTCCAAGGCAGAAATGCACTCGATCACCACAACACAACACTGATCACGAGACACATAACTCTCCTAAACTGAGTGCCACTCAACCAAAGCCCCTAAGGAAAAAGAGCATGCCCAATACACTAGTCATAGGTGACTTGATAGTGAGGCACACTGATGTCCCACTCACTAGGTTGAATAAGGAGAAAGTAACAGTCAGCTGTCTTTCAGATGCCAGGATCCACCACATAACGCACGCACTCAGGTCCCTCAACAACAGGTACAAATATGACTCTGTCATTGTACATGTGGGTATGAATTACCTGAGACATACCTCCCTGAACTACATGAAAAGAGACATGGAGGAGCTCTTGGATTATGTATCCCAAGCAGGTATGACCCTAACCCTGAGCAGCATCCTACCATCACCCAGAATGATACCCCAGTGCAAGCAGAAAATGATTGATTTCAAAAATTGGCTAAGTTTCTGGTGTCATTCTAATAGGCTCCAGTATCTGTCTACCTGGGATGACATGATTGACAGACCTTCATGCTTTGCCAGAGATGGCCTGCATCTGTCACCCCTGGGTTTCCAGATACTGACCAAGGCTCTTGCCACCCCTATAGTGCCTTTTTTAGGTGGTGTTCCAAAAACCAAATTACCACTGTAACAGCTACAAACAAATGCAAGCTGAGGGTCATGCTGTTCAGCACTGGAAGTCTAAATCTCAAAACTCTTTAAAATGGAGAACATCGGCATTTGTGCTGTAACAGAGACCTAGTTCAAGGCAGCAAAAAGCACCCCTGCTCTACCAGGCTATAACTCATTCCACACCTTTCAGCCTTAGAACTTGTTGAAAAGCTCCAAAGGTGGTGGTGTTTCCATATTCATAAAGGATGTGCACACCTCCAGACTGGTAGCTCAACATAACGCATCAGAGATACTTCAGGTGCAGCTAACATTGGGTAAGACAGCAATTCAGGTCATAGTCTGTTATAGATCCCCAACCATGTCCCAAGACTCACACTCCATGTTCCTAAGCACCCTGGAGAATATTAGGGTCCAACCTAACATTCTCATACTGGGAAACTTTGTCTACCCCTCCATTAACTGGGAAAACTACTCATGTACCAATACACTTGCCCATTGTTTCCTGGAGTTCATTAATTCCAATGCCCTGGACCAGCTCATTCTTATCCTCACTCGAGGTAGCAACATCCTTGACCTGGGCATTACTAACATGGGTGACCATTGCTCTACACCAATAGTAAACTTCTCCCTGGTTAGATTTGACCACAAACTAATCACCTTGGAAATCTACATCCCACCCACCCCTCCACCTCCCACAAAGGTAACCACCAGGAAAATATTTCTCCAAAGCTAACTTTGGGCTCCTAAAAACAGAGGTGGCTAACTTCATGGCACCCATGCAAATGGAGAACAGTTGCATGACAGCCGAATCATACACCAATACACTGTACAAACATGTACACAAATGTGTGGATCTCACCATACCCAATAGAACCAAGAAGCTGTCCTGCAAAAAAGGAAGCCAATCTGGTGGTCCCCTGCCATAAACAAACCCTACAACAGAAGGAGGAAACTGATGCAGAATAAGGTGAAGTCACAAGACTGGAAAAACTCCCTTATCAGCCTCAACAAAAAGTTAAGATCCCTCATCAAATCCTGTAAAGTTAGCTATGAAAATAGAATTGCAGCAGATTGTGAAGACAACCACAAGGCCTTCTACAGTTATGTAAAGAATCTCCATGACAATACCCAGATTTGGTCTGAGTTACTGCACCATGGTACCTCCTATGCCGAGCCAACATATATTGCTAATATAATGGCCGACAGATTCAGTGCCACCTTTACCCCCCCAAAGGACCAATCATAATACCAGTAGATTGCCAGGCACCCAGTATTACTGCTGCATAGGTTAAAACAGCACTGGCCAAGGCCAAGAATACAACTTCTGTGGGACCTGTCAATATCCCTGGCTATGTTCTACATGAACTACAGAGTGAACTGGCACCTCACCTGTGTGCCCTGTTTAGTTACAGCCTCACATCAGGCTTTGTCCCTACCAAATGGTGCACTGCTACAGTCATCCCTCTCCACAAAGGAGGCGGGACTACAGACCCTGGGAACTATTGCCCTATTAGCCTGACAAGTCTGATATGCAAAGCTATGGAATGCATCATCATGGACCTAATAAACAAGGATATAGGGAATCTCCAAACTCTGGATCCCACACAGTTTGGTTTTGTGAAGGATAGATCATGCCTGCTCAACTTGGTTGACTTATTTGAATCAGTCACCAGAGCTGTGGATGAAGGCAAGGTGGTTCATACAGCCTACCTTGATCTGGCCAAGGCCTTTGATACCATTCCCCACTCAGAAATCATAGAAAAACTCACTAAGCTAGGCATCAACCCCTATATCACTAGGTGGATTGCAAACTGGCTCACAGATAGAACCAACAGTGTGAAATTAGCTCACTCCAAGTCAGACTGCCGAACAGTCACTAATGGAGTCCCACAGGGATCAGTTCTGGGTCCTCTCTTGTTTGGTATCTACTTCTCAGAAGTCCAGGCCAACATGAAGGAACTCTGGGTGACAAAGTTCACAGACAATTGCAAGTTGGGAGCCATTATTAACTCCCCAAGTGATGCTGATATCCTACAGAAAGGCATCACGGAGACCAGTGACTGGTGTCAGAACCATGGCCTTAAGCTTGATGCCAAAAAATGTGTCATCATCCCCTTTGGGAAAAATCCAGTTCCCATGAATTACCACATTGATGGTAGTCCACTGAACTCAGAAGATGTTATAAGAGATCTGAGAACACAGGTTGACAACAATCTCTCTCTTTTGACCACCATATTGCCACTGTAGTCAGAAAGTCCTTCTGTGTGGCACATCTCATTTCTAAGGGTTTTTCATCCAAGAAGAGAGAGGTCATTGTCTCCCTCTACTCTTCCCTCATTAGGCCGATCATCGAGTACAATGCCCCATTTGGCACGCACCTCACTAGACATCTGCAACAACTGGAGAGGCTGCAAAAGTACCTCACAAAGAGGATCCTAGGCCTTAAACACTTGTTCTATATGGACAGACACAAAAAACTCCAACTATTCTCTGTCTCATATCACCAACTTAAAGGCGATCTCTGATTGACTTACAAAGCCATGTCTGACCCAGCTCTGTTAGAAATGCTACAGCTAAAGAAATCCCAATCCCTCCACACACAAGCTCCAGAGACCTCAAACTCATTACCACAATCAACAGAACGTGCTGGAGGGACAGGTTTCTCACCCACAGACTGCCCATGATATGGAATAGACTTCCCATACATGTCAAGCAGAGTATCCCACTGGTCCTCTTCAAGAGAAATCTTGATGCGTGGATGGGAAATAGAAAATTCACCCCGGGGATCACTCCAGTGGCTCTACTCGATAGAGGCACTGGGAACTAACGTCGGGTGGCACGATGCCAGGGTAATCCTATGGGCTAGGCTTGTAAAGGCCCCAGGGCCATTAGCCTAGTACACACCTATGAACATAAATATAGTACTGTCCTGGGAAAACGAAAGGGGAGGGGTAGGTTGAGTTTAAGCATTGCTTATGAATCAGATCCACGTCTCCAGAAAGAATCCGAATGGATTTTAGACACATTACTTTTGGCCTGATACACCTTTTGAGAATAGGGGATGCATTACGTAGTGATGCCAATAAGACATATTACAGTGTACAGGTCCTGCAGCACAGTTCATTTAGTTAAAGTCCCACCAGAAGAAAAAGAAGAAGAAAAAAAACTTAATGTAAATTTATTAGACTAAACTGCACCCTATTAAAAATTTTAGCTATTGAAGCTTTATTTTTAAAATAGATTGTTTTGATATTTTGTTAACTTAGAATACTTTAAATGAAAAAGAACATTAAATTACAAAAACAACAATGATTTAAAGTGACATCAGCAAAGTCATAAAAACTTTCATGATAAATGTGTTACAAATACTTAAAAGAAGCAGAACTCAATAATGCAGAAGCTCGTCTTGCATTTTTCTGCATAACTATTTGCTTCTAGGAGGAAGTGTGGATGCATTTCTCACAAGTCCTTAGGGAACTTGCATCCTGCATGAATCATGGTGAAGTGTTAAATGCCATATATCATGACCTGACCACTGACAGAAACTGTAATGGTTTCCCCAAGTAGATTATGTAATTCATATATCTTCATTCATTTAATGCTGATTCAAACAAAAACATTTTTGGCAGCAAGATTTCTCACTCACTAGATTGTAAAGATATTGACAGCAACATTTAAATAAAAGCTCTGGATAATGCAATCTGTATGACATTGTAAATGCACATGCACAAACCAAAAAAAAAAAAAATTCTGCTGAACACTATACTCTAACACAGTACTGAAATCATGGACTTCATTCCTTATAACACCATCTGATCATTGCATGCCTTCCTCCGCAGACTCTGGCTCACCCTTTACCCTCCCCTTCCCTCTTCACTTAATCTCTCAGACCTGTTATAGCATGCTTAACTACCTCACTTCATCTAAACTACACCTACCTTCCTCTCACTACCACATATACTACTGACGCAGTCTCCTCTCTTCCTCCTCTATCTTCCTCTTCCATCACATTAGCCCTTCTAGCTTGTTCCACCTTCGTGTGGAGCATCTGCTTGATATCTGCTTGGGTTTAGTGCAATATTTGTATATAAGATTTAGGTATACGAGTTTAGAACAGTATCTGTTTGAGCTTAGTACTATCTGTATATACATCCTACCTTTATTACTAGCCTCTAGCTAGATATTGGTACATCTGTTCATTACTGTGTTTCATACTGTATGTATAGCTAATGTTTGCTGCAGTATGTATTATTTGCTGTTGTATGTATATTCAGTTGTTCTTCATATACTCTGCTGCTCATTTATTGTTCTGTGGAGCTTTTCTCCCCGGGCCTCCGCTGAAAAAGGACCTGTGTCCAGTTGGAATTTCCTTGTAAACAAATGTAAATAAATAAATAATAAAATAGTAAACAACAATCAGGTCATCACCCAAATTCCATATGCTAAAATCCAGCAGATTTTTTTTGTGTGTGTGTGTATGTGCATTTACAATGCCATGCAGATTGCATTATTCAGAGCTTTTATTTAAATGTTGCCAGTAATTATTATAAACATATCAGCATTGTTCTACTATTGTTTAGTTCGTATACAACATTTGGAGCTTCGAGGTACCCTATCTCAGTATGGTGAGCATACTTAGTATAGACTCAAGAGTTTGAACTTTAGGATTCTGTAGTAGGAGATTTTGTAGGAAACTCGCTGGGAACAGCATATGCAGAACAGGAAATGACAGAATGAAAGTAAAAAATGAAGGCATTAATGGAGTGCTAAGGCTGCAAACAGAGAAACTTAAAAAGAATTGTATGATTGCATTAGAAGCAAAAAAGCGTGCAGTGATTCTGAGAGATTTACAAATTGCAAACGTATATCTGAAGGTATGTACTTTGGTAGCAAAGCAAGTGAGTAGGATTTTTCAGTAGTGGAACAGGAGATAGTAATTAGGTAGAGGAGAGGAATAGAGAGTCAGAAAAAAAATGAAAAATGCTTATAGCTGGAGGAAGTGAATAGAGAGGTTGGCTGAAAAAAAGTTGGAGGAGAGATTAAACAGTTGTTAGAAGAAGAAGGTGGCATGAAACATAAAAATGGATTATAAAATGGACTAGCCTGGTGTACAGCATGAGCAGAGCCAGGAATTAGTTAGGAATGTTGTTAAAGAAGTTTTATTTGTAGGCTGTGGTGGTGCAGTGGTTAGTATTGTTGCCTCACAGCAATAGGTCCTTCGGTTCAATTCTTGGCAGGAGTGCCTTCTGTGTAGAGTCTGCATGTCTTCCCTGTGGTTGAGTGAGTTTTACAGACATGCAGATAGGTGTGTGCATGTATGTGTGTGCCTTCTGTGAAAGTTGGGTGCTGGGCTGGCACTTGACACCGTAGAAACATTACTGCCAATCAATCTAAGGACCAGTGATCTGCTGTGGTGACCCCTAACTGTGAAATGCTGAAAGACATTGCTTTGTTATTAAAGAAGTTTTTTTTTAATATATGAAGGTTGGGTAATTACCTGATTTTTTTATAAGGAGTGAGTTTGAGGATTTTGATACTACTTTAGAGTATAGATAGTATCCAACAGATTTTTTTTTGGTTTGTGTATGATAAGGAATTGTTTACATTTGATCTTAAGACATCTTGTGGGGTATAATTTTTGAGAATTGTACCAAGAGCTGAAAAGGGTGAAGAATGATTCATTTTTTGTGCTGTAATTAACCGGGCATATGTCAGATGGTGAGATAGTTCTAACCAATTTTGTTATTTTACTGTGGCATATTGGTGGCTTTGGGTTTGTTTGCAGCAAACCATGCAGCCTTGTTACAAAACTACTCAAATGTATTTTTTTTAAAGAGGTTTGGAGAGCTATAAAGATGGGTGGTCCTTATTTAAACAAACTCAGTTGTATACCTGGAAAGAAAAGGTCCTTAGTTAATCAGATCTTACAACTAATTATGTTATACTTTAGAAGTAATAAATGC
The DNA here is from genome assembly GCF_019279795.1 of Protopterus annectens. Taxonomy (NCBI): domain Eukaryota; kingdom Metazoa; phylum Chordata; order Ceratodontiformes; family Protopteridae; genus Protopterus; species Protopterus annectens. Next base: position 369,213,510 of record NC_056751.1, read on the forward strand.
ATAACTCTCTCTCAGTGTTTTTTTTCCATTGGATGCAAAAAACATTGGATTTTACAAATAGGGATTTTCTATAACAAATTGTAATAAAATTAAGACTTCTAGTTTCATTGTGTAGTGTAAGCAGCACTCTCTTTTTTTTTCCAAAAACATTTTCTTCTCAATGAATGGTCTAACTTCAGATATATTTATGTAAAAATGAGGGTGTGCCAATGATGCCCTTATCCCCCACCCTTTTTCTTTTCACTATTAATCCTACCCTTATAACTAATTGATACTGATTCTCAGATTACCCCATTTCACATAATAGACACTATTTAAAGTTCATTGCATATGCAAATTAACTGGTTTTTTTTGGGTCTATATTACCAAAGTGAAAAACCCTATTCCCGAATACCTAAACATCGACACCTATACCACGAGCCATGAAAATCCCGAATGCACTAAACCGAGAAAAAAAACCCATCGAACTGTTATAGTCGGCCAACCCCACCACCCGCTACATACTACCTACCCAAAGAAAATAAATAAACCACACACAAACACTAACCAAACCCTACTTCTAACCTAATGTAAAGCACCAAAATCCTACCTCCAACAATACACTAAACCCCACATACACAACTAACTATGCACTATCCTTAACCCCTCCCTAACCCTAAGGTCTGTAACTACCGCACACGTCCCCTATACACATACACCCAAACAAAATAAATAATCCACATACATACATTTAACAAAACCTTACCTCCAACACTACACTAAACCCCACATACACAACTATCTATGCACTATCCTTAACCCCTCTCGAACTCTAAGGTCCTTAACTACCGCACACTTCCCCTACAGACATACACCCAAACAAAATAAACAATGCACATACATACACTTAAAATAACCCTACTTCTAACACTACACTAAACCTTACATACATTACCTATCTATACACTTACCTTAACCCAAATCCTAACACTAAAGTCCTATCTATCGCGCACTTACCTTATGGAACTATACCGCAGATGGGCCAACCAAAACAAATCGACATTTTGGAATTTGCGGTTTTGTACGTTCGGGATTTCCATACTTCGCGCAATACTTGTCGACGTCTTTGTATTCGCTCGTATGGTTTTTCGTGTTCGTAATATAGACCCTTTTTTTAAAAACTTCCACAGCTGAAATGTGTAAAAAATTAGTCCTTTATCTTTCCAACAATATAATTAAAGATCTCGCAGTGTATAACATTAATTTTAATACAAAAATCACTTGCAAAGGAACATCCAAAATCTCAGATGTATTCACCAAAGTTAAGCACTTTCATTCCCAAATGTAACAAGACTCACTTTAAGCTAGGTTTGGGAATGAAAGTATTTAACTTTGGTGAATTAATCTGAGGTTTTGGATGTGTCTTTGCCAGCATTATTTATTCTATAGTTTCTTTGTACTTTGACTTTGGTATGTTTCTTGTTTGATTCCTGGTATTAACTTAAATACATCAACAATAATGCTCATCACTGATATTGTTATGGGTCAATTTCAAATGTCATGTGCTTATAAATTAAAATTTTTAGACTGCATTTATTTTATTTATTTTACATTTGTTTACTGGGATAGTCTGACTGGACACATGTCCATTTACAGCGGAGGCCCGGGGAGAAAAGCTCCACATTCAGTACAGAAAAATAAATAGCTGTACAATATGATAACAATATGATCATCTATACAGAAGCAAAAAATTGACAACAGATAAAAATACAACTTTTGATACAAAAAACAAAATTACTCACTAGAAAAAAATACAACTTTCGATACAGAAACAGAAACTGGTACTAGATAAGCATTATAACTAAATATAGAGACAAACAGAGACTACTTAGCAATTAATTAGTGTAAGTTTAGCATGAGCTAGTCTAATTATTAGAAACTTGAGTAGAAAATACAATTCCTGATACCATAGAAAAAAATTACAGTGGGAATAATTGGATATGAAGCTATCTGGAGTGGTAGAAACAGTGATGATTTGGTAATGCATGGACATAGCCAGGAATTCATTAAGTGTAATTTAAGTGAGTTTTTGAACAGCGTAATAGTGGAGGCAGAAGATAAAGCAGAGGGATGGTTATTCCAGGATTTAGCTACATTATGGGAGAATAGTGCTTTACCTGCTCATTTGGCAAAAGATCAGATACTAAATATATACATGGCCATGTATAACTTATCTTTTGCAGGAAGGATAAACTTACCCAAGTTAAAATTTACTCCCATTGGTCTTTCTTATTATAAAGCACAGTTTTTCTTTCTGGACAGAGTTGGTTACATAAGAATTATCTAATCAAAACGTTTGGAGAGGGCACTTCCAGAATTTCATGGGATATTATGACTTTTCCTTATTCTAAAAATGGATATTAAATACCCAGACATAATTTATTTAAATTATGTTAAATTATTTGAGTTGAAATTATACTCTACCAGATATTTTATAGAGATAATTAACAACTAATGGCAACTGGGAATTCCTACATGGTTAGATTTGCTTTGCCATAATTTCTTCTCTAAAATGCATATTAAAACATCTAGGATTTAGCTAAGAAATGTTATGTACAAAAAAGTAAAATTCATGTCCTTGGTCATACTATCCTCTTTCTGCTTGGCTACCCAAATTAATTAATTTAGGTATAAATATCTGGGTTCCTTTACATTTTTTTCCTTTTCAGGAGCAATCTTTTTAATGCATTAATATTTAATGCAAGCAATGTTTTTGTAAGGAATTATATGCTTGAACCAGGCAAAAATATTTAACTTTACAAGGGAAAATTCCTTAACTTATTTCTTTTCCCTTGTTACATGTCCAAATATGGCTGCTACAGAAAAAAATAGTAAATAGTTGGACTAATGAAATAAATAAGTTGTATCCCTGTTATTTTCAAGCACATTAGAACCAGCAACTTTTATTAGTGAAATCCTTTATAAACAGAATAATAGAATAACATATTCTCTTAAGGACTCCTTTCTTTCCAAGAAGAATGGGTTGGGCTAATCATTTCAAACTATGTTGGCATGCTTGTGGAAATAAAAAAATAGTACTATATGTGGAAACCCAGACCTCAAAATTGTTCTTGGTGGTAAAAACTAGCCATGTACTTCATTTGATAACAAGCTATTTTTTTCAATATTCCTATTCATTTTGGATTTTATGTAAAGTTCACAATATTCCACAAAACTTAATTCATTTGTTTGTTTTAGTAAGTCTGGTTATAAAAATACTGTTTTTTATCCACACGGAATCAAGAACTGAAGTAAAATCAAGGACTGCCTTTACAGGAGTGATGGATGTTATTTACACAATTTTGTAATTATATAATTGTATATTTAATATAATGTTCATTATTACTATAATATTTTCTAGATGGTTCCAGAGTTTTATTTTTGGCAGCATGAAGTGGGGTGGTAGGATATAAGTTATATTTTTTCCAAAATGTAGATATTAATCTTTTAATCTAATAAATTAAAATGCTATGTAACCTAATAATTTTGGAAATCTAATAAACAGACAAGAAAAAATATTGTTAGCTACCACCAGTTTACTAGGTCTCTTCTAAGCATTGCAGTTGACAAGAGACTCACCCTGACTTGTAGTTAGCAAGTTCTGATGAAGCCGCACCCTTTGAAGTGACACCCCTAATACCTCCTTCCAGTCTGATAATACTGACACAATTTTCAGTAACTTCTTCAATGTTCCCACTGTGGCATTAAGGATCTACAAGCTTTACACAGAAAGTGGTAAGTGCTGGAGTGCATTTGGTTAAGCACTGCTGTGCAGTGGCCAGAAAAATATGACTCAAGGCTCTGACAGGAGGAGTTCCACAAGTTCTAGTGGCTGCCATGACATAACTTAGTTAATAGTGCTTGTTACTGAGAAGCTTAGTATTTCCATTTGTGCATAAAAAGTGCAAGTGTGAATGGGTCAGACAAAAAATGGTTATGGATTTTGGACATTGGCTGCTTGATCAGATTCAGAAGATGTGTAGCTGATGATGATTATAATTAAGCAACTGAGTAAGCAGTGCAGTGGCTTGAATTCTGTACAGGAACAATGCACTTTATCAGGAATATATCCGATATGGCAGGTTACATGGAAAGGTGTAGTGAACAGCCACATAAGATTTGAATACCACTGAAACAGTCACAGATATCAGTCTTTTTTTTCAGAGAGACCTGTGGCTGAAGCACTGACACAAGGTGACAGGCTGTATACAATATAAATAATTACAGTTATGGTAGCATGGAAAATACAACTCCTACTTTTCTATTTAAGATCTCTGAAGAAAGGGCACTGGCAATAATTTGTACAAGGACAATAAATTATACTAGAAATAAGGTGTACAAAACAGTGGTGTGACCAGTACTACTGTATGGTATAGAAACTTGGGCAGTAAAGGCAAACATATAAGAAAGCTAGAGATGATGGAAATGAAGTGCCTGAGAAGGGTGGTAGGATGCACACTGTGGGACAGATGAAGAAATAAGGATATAAGAGTAGAAGCCAAAGTAGCTCCAATTGCAGAAACAATCAAAGATAACAAATTATGGTGGTTTGGACACATGCAGAAAAGCAGAAGACAATCTGGTGAAGGCAATGTGTGACAGACAAGAAGAAGGCAAGAGGAAATGAGGATGTCCAGCAAAGAGGTTCATGGATTGTATGAGAGATCTGTAACAGTCAGGCAGGAGTGTGGCATTGAATTGAGAGAGGTGGCAACAGTTAACATGATACCCTAACTTCATGTAGAAATTGAGAAAAAGGGGGTTGATAAAGATGACGAACAAATTATACTAGAACTGGATTAAAATTCATAGGTTCATGAGTTCATAGGTGTATACCAGGGTAATGACCACTAGGGCCCTTGTAAGCCTAGCTGTGCAACCCAAATATAATCCACAAATTTGATTTATGTAGTGGGTAATGTACTGACTGCCTCTGTCCAACAAAGACATAAGTGCCATACCAGGAATTAATTTCTGATTACCCATCCATTGGTCCAAGTTCTGCTTAAATAGGGTTAGAGAGGGACTTGCCTCACATGGATGGCAGCCTGTTCCAAAGAATGGGTCTTCTCTGAGAAACAAATGTCTCTCCAACATGTCTTATTTAAGTTGCAAGCAAAATTGAAGTCTTTTGATTTAATAGTTCTGATGTTGATTGTTTGTGAATGTGCAAAAGGTTCATTGATAGTGGGACCGGGGAATGCCTTGTACTCCAGGCAAGGATCACCTCTCAGTAGTCTGTATGATAAAGAGCAAAGAGACAGGACTTTGAGGTGATCAGCTTAAAACTTTTTGTTTACTCCCTGCATTCATTTTGTTAGGAACATTTGTGGATGTTCAAGTTGCTGCATGTGTCTGGTCATGTACATATGAAAGAGGGCATTATACTCTGTGATTATATGGGCAAGTGCCAGCATAGCCATTTGGGAGGTTTGTAAAGAATGATATGTCCTTTAAATAGCAAACTGATTTATACAAAATGCTTGTGTTACAAATTTATTAGAACTATATGCCATTTGTATATCAAACTGATTTGTACAGATGTTTGGGCTGAAATGTATTGGTGAGATTTGCTTGTGCTAAATTATATCAACAATACACCTTGCTGGAATGAAAATAAATGTATATGTATTACTGTAACTGAATTAAATGTATATGTTTTAATAGAGGATACTGGCACAGCAGAGGTTAATCAGCTAACTTACTTTATGAAAATCCACAAACGAGCACCTCCAAAGGCAACCAATTATTTTAAGAAAAATAAGAGAACCCCACACTGCTGAATAGGACCAGAAATGCTGGGTCCAAGAAAGACCCTTTTTTAATTAGCTCAGTGACAAGGGGTAGGCCCCAGGCACTGCCATAAACATTTGGATGTGTATTGTGTCAGTCTGTGCTAAATTCCTGCCTCAGCTTCAAAGAGGAACCTATAGTCAGGTGACCGGATTTGATAATTCTGCCAGTCCTCTTGGAAATTATATTTTAGATATTACAATGAGAAATCTCAGAGTATAGAGTATTCTGTCTGGGAAGTCTGGCTAGAAAGATCTCCACCCACAGCATCTTGCCTTGCGGTAGTAAGTTACTTATCTAGGGAACAGCAATCCTCTTAGATTCAGTCAGGAATATATTGAAGCTTAGTTTAGATATTGTTTTTTTCTTTATTTGTCTGAGTCTGTCCATTCTTTTCAATATTTCCTGTGATCTAAACTCTGTGGTTTACTGTGAATATCTATTCAGTATTTCCACGTACTTTTATTATTTATTATTAAATATATTTCAAAAGTATATTGTGGCTGGTCCTTGTAGAAGTATTTAAACTTTGAGAGTGCCTATATTTATTTGGTGACACTGTGTGGGCCACTCCAGAAGGCCTAGCCATCTTGGTGAACTACTACCATTTGTATTAGTATTAATATTACACAGTATAACTGGACACCCTTTGTTAAGGGCCACAGAACAGCTGATTGCTGAGTGTCTGGTGGCAGTGATAACAACACCATACTCTGGTCAGAAGGGGACTCAGCAGGTAAACATGTGCCAGCCTTTCCCAGGTGTGTGTGTGTGTGTGTGTGTGTGTGTGTGTGTGTGTGTGTTTATATATGTGTGTAAATCAAATCTGTCAGTGTGTGTGTGTGTGTGTGTGTGTGTGTGTGTGTGTGTGTGTGTGTGTGTGTGTGTGTGTGTGTGTGTGTGTGTGAGAGATCTACATGGGACACAATGCACTGGGTTTACAGAGAGGGAGCTGGAGGACTTGGCTTGAACACTTGGCTGAGGACTCAACCTTACAGCTGTACCAGTGGGGAGTCTTTTTTAGACGTGGAGGGAGACAGATATAGAGACATCCAGACCTCAGGCTAAGTGTGCTCCTTGTGTTCTCTTAAGGGAAATTGTACTTGATGCAGAGAGGACTGCATCTGGAAATACTGAGTGTATCCATTTGTATTATAAGTGTACGTCTGATTCCAGTGTCAGTGGTGAGGATTCAGGCTCTTTAATTACTGGCCCAACATGGGGGGAGGTGACACCTATTGGTGGCCATCACATATTGGTAGCAGTGGTGGGAATCACATACTCTATGATGGGTCTGATAAGGGATGTGTTCAGTGGTATGATGACCTCTCAGGACCTAGATGCCATGTCCTTACTTATAACTTGAACAACGTAGAAAGATTTTCTTACTATGTTGGATACATGTTTGTTGAAGACTAGGTTACTATCTACATGAGTTTCCAGATACCTGATGAATGAATCAACTTTTAGGGGTGTTTTATTGATGACATAGTTACCCAGGATGGCTGACTTCCTAAACCATACTATAATGCATTTCTTGGCATTGAGTTTTAATCCATGGCTTTAGCACCAACCATTTGTCTTCTCATCTTGAGGGTGTTCAATGGCTGCTCCCAGTTTGCAATCATCTGTGAACTTTGTCAGCCAAAGGCCTTTGACATTAGCTTTGACCTACAAGAAGTAGATGCCAAAGAGTAATGGGCCCAGCACAGAGCCCTAAGGGACTCCACTAGTGACTTGCCTCTTTGTGGAGGTGGCCTTACCTATCCTAATCTCTTGGTCCTGTCGATGAGCCAGTTAGCTATCCAGCATGTTATAAAGGTTTTATGCTTAGTTCCGTAGGATTGCTGACCATGCCTGAGTGAGATATTATAACAAATGCTTTAGCCGGATCTAGGAGGGCAGTATGCACTGCTTTCCCCTCATCAATGCCATTACATCTGCTGTGAAAAATAAATCTGTCTGGCAAAGGCAAATCAAGAGTATTGAGTACAAAGATATCACTTATATTTTATCAGCTGAAGGGGCAGAAGAGTGAGCTGTGCAGAGCCAGTGGGAGCACACAATAATATGACCAGAGTGATGATAGCTTGAAAATGACATGTCAGATGGAGTGTTATAGATAGGGGTACTGGTAATGCAGAAAAAATGGTTAGATTTGATATATAGATTATAAACCACACTTCGTATGATTAATACAGTGTGTGTGCTTGTGCTAGTGATCCCCTTAGTGATGTCAGTACAATTAAGGCACTTTAATATATTATATCCCTGGTAACTAGTGGTTCCCATCCACCCTTGATCATATTAGTGATGTTGGTGCCCGTAAGGCACTTCACTGATGTGTTCTTCCTGGTGTCTAGTGGGCCCTCACCCCAATCCCTGTACCACAGTTGTAACAGGTAGTTGAATGTGACATTTTGGCCATGTTCAGTAACGCAAGTGGTGGGGACTGCCGTGCTGATATACACAGACAAACAATTGCTTGACTCACTCAATGTGTTGATGCCTTCCTGGAATTGACTCCAGGGGAGAAAGCACATGGCTAATTAGAATATTCCTCTCCCCTGGACTGTGTCATTCACATTCATCATGGCCATGGGACCAGCCCTATGGGCTGCTGCATGTCTTCATGGTTGAGCACCATACAGCACAGTCTTAGCGCAATTGCTGAATAACAAAACGTTACCCATCAAGGTACATTTTTGAATTCCATTAAGGGTCATATAAACCTTCCTATTTTTATTTGTTTATTTATTTTATTTTATTTACAACTATTTTCATTTTATTAAATATTTAAATATTTACAACTGGAATGTCCTGGTAACAGGTTTGCTTGCAATCATAACTCATAATAAAATTTAAAAATGAATTTATTTGATTCAGATAATCAAGAAAACATTAAAACTCATCTATTGTCCTTCTCCATATAATAAAAATATATTCAATAAATCAGTTGTACAATTTAATATTGAGCACCGAATTTGAGTTATACAGATTAAGTTCATCCCATGCTGCCATGAAGAGATTGACATAACAAGGGATCATAATAGCTCCCATTACTACTCCATTCTTTTGACTAAAAAGCCTTCCTTCAAAGCACACAAAATGATATGACAGACTAACACCCAAGTGTCTTTATAACCAAACACATTTTGTAAAGGGAAAGTGAAGCAGCTTTATACACAAAACTACTAACTCCAAGCCAGTATAATTCAATGTCACTGAATACATCAATCAGAACAAATAAATCGGCATTCATCATTTCAGTAATTTTGAAATATTGTTTCAAATTTTGTGAATGTTTAATAAAAGAAGAACATAATACAACCATTAGATTAATAAAATTCTCTAAATAAATGGACTTTTAGACCCTTTACTAGCTGCTGTAGGATGCATAGGCAGATTGCATAAATGATTATGAATCTTAGGCAGGCCAAAATTAAATGAAGTTTGTGCATTTTGTTTCCAAATAACTACGTATCCCTTTGTCATTCAGTCCTTCCTTCTTCATTATATGAATCAATCATTCAAAAAACATTTGTACAACCTTGTATTCATTGGCATTCATTGCAACTGCTAACATGCTGTTATTATACATCTCAGTGCCCATAATAACAAAATATTTTTTGTATTTAACTCATCAATTCATTAATTATGAGATCTGTTTTTTTTTTTGCATTTAACTGATCAACCGGCTAACCATGTAATTTGTTTTTGTTTTTAACTGAGTTTTAGTTCTCTTCATAGTCTGAAGAAGCCCTTGTCAGATGAAAGCTCTTGCTGTGATGTGTCATTCAAATGAATAAAGCAGTTTGATTTTATCTATATCACCTTTGATTTTTTATTTAATTTATTACATTTAAATGTATTAATTCATTACTTAATACTTTTTGTTATGTCAGATTTTATGTTCAGCTGTGATGCTGAAATCTATGAAACATTATGTTAATGTTTTTCCCTGGGCTCAACCTAAATTTGATCTGTTGTGATGAGTGTTTTACCATGGTTAACAAATATATTTGGGTTGCTGACAAATGGTCAAGAGTTCCATTTCTCAAAGGGAAAAAGCCAGTACAGCTGATCGCATGTACTGGCATTTTGTCTGTACAAAATCATGGTACAGTGGAGAACATGAAATTTACCATTTTCCCACTGTATTGTGATCTTGGAACTTGTATATATAATTAGTAGGGGGTGCAGAGGGCTTGCCTTCCTGCAAAAACCATGATAAACTTTTTCTGTGTTTTTTGATTGGCTAGTAATTGACTAGTTGTGTTTGATTTGCTATTTAGCATGTTTATTTTTAAAATATATGGGCATACATACATCTACTTATGCATATACAAATACATGTTTATGCGGTACTTTCAAGTGCTTAAACTCTTAAGAGTATGAGTTCTTGAAATATTGGCTGAAGAGTTTGAAAATGAACTTTTCAAATGTTACTGATGTTTTAATGTGAGAGCACAATACGGTGGGGCATGAGGAATTTGTCCTTTCCCAATTTTCGATATTGGTGTATTTAAGTAGCACAGGGTGTGGGTGAGTGCAGGAGGGCAAAAAAACATTTTTTGTTTTTGCTTGAATCTTTGTGATTCAAGGTGTTTTGTTTTTTAAATGTTTTGATTCAAAGTGTTTTTGTCTGCGTCTAAGCGTTTGAACTTTTAATAGCTCAAATGCTTGATATAGATGTGTGTGCATCTATATCTACATCTATCTAGATATAAATATAAATATACAAATTTACTTACTTTAGGTAGTATCAAGTGATACATTTTAAAAGGTCATTAGAATGATGCCAGTGACATGGTTAGGTGTATGACAAGAAGAGCTTACTGAATGATGAAATGCATGATAAAGATGGATTGCTCATAGAACAAACGTTCCTTAGAAGAGGAAGGAGCCAACATGATTGTTATACAAGGCATTAACAAGAGAAAGCTGGATGATTGCAGCTGAAGAAAGTAAGATCAAGAAGGTATGTATGGCTTCCGGAATGGGCAAAGTTTGGAATACTCCAAAGGAAAAAGTACTCTCAGAGACAGCAACGAGAACAGGAAAGTGTAGGTGATGTCTAGTGAAACTAATTTTAAAATATAAATAAATAAATAATAGCCGATGAAAAATTAACATTCTTCTTATGACACTTGACAAATGTGACACAATAATGATAATCTGTGATGACAAGACCCAAATTTGTTAGTGCCAACAGGATATTAAATAACTTGCTAAAGAACTAGTGATATTGTCCCATGATTAATTATCACAAGTTTACTAATACACAATATACAGAAGTAGTACATAACTAGTTAGTAAAGATATAGATTATGCATTACAAACAGAAGCTAAAGGCTGTGGCATTGCATATGTATTATGATTAACAAGAAAGGCGTTTTCCAGTGATCCTGTCTATGCATTGTGTCGTGTTGTTCATAGGTTCATAGATTAGTACTAAGCTAACTGCCCTTGTGAGCCATTTTAAGCCTAGCCAATTATCCCTTGTGAGACTCAAACCCTGCACCTTGTGTTTGTAAGGCAAACACCTTAACCATTGGGCCACCTTCCCAACCCCAAATAAACAGCCTTGCAGGGTTTGAACCCAGTACCCTATAAATTATAGTCACAGCAGTTAACCACCAAGCCATCACAGCAGTTGTAGAAAAAGATCATTTCTTATAATATAGGACTTTTAATGATGCATGTAGTTAAACATGTTCAGTCATTCTTAGAAACAGAATACTTCATGCAATGGATGTGCTGTTATACTTGTACTCACAGACACACACACACACACACACACACACACACACACACACACACACACACACACACACACACACACACACACACACACACACACACACACACACACAAACACACACACACACACACACTCCCTATCCAACAAGCACACACACAGGCACTCATGCACACACACCTCCCCAATGAACACACACACACACACACACACACACACACACACACACACACACACACACACACACACACACGCACGCACACACACACACACACACACACGCATGCACTCACTCCTAAATTGTGCACAACTAAAACTGTTGTGGATTCATGCCGAGCCTTTAGCCATGTCTTAAAGCCCCAGTATGGTATGATAAGTAGAGACTGAACTTATTGTGTACATTTTCAGTGTTACAGTTTCTATAAATTTGACTGGCCACACGTTGTACTAAATACCTCTACAGTAGTTCTGTAATTAGCCTTTATGAGAGTCTCAAAGAGAAACAGGACATAGTGTTTGGAAGTTCTGAATATAGTGATTCAACTTTTAGCCTTCTGCACTTATTAATGATGGAGAGACATGACATCTGGGAATCAAAAAGGAGAGTGTTATGGTTCATTGCAGGGAACAGAGAATGCTGAACACCACCTGTTTATGCAGATGAGTGACTACTTCTCATAACATGTATGAATGAAAATGGCCTGAAGCAGGGAGATTTTTACTTGTACCTGTCTTCCTCCTCTTCTTTTTCTTCCTAGTGGCTCTTTTGTATAATATGGGCTAGGATAGCATTGGGAAACACAAACTAGGTAGATGAGGTTGAATTTAAAATGCATGTGATTAATTAGCACCTTTGCAGGATCAGTCTTCCTGCCAGTGTGAAAAGCACTACAGTGACCCATTGTTCATAGGTTGGTACTAGGCTATCAGCCCCAGGGCCTATACAAGCCTAGCCATAACAATTCCCTGGCTATTTCTTCCCACACTATTTACTTCCCTGGACCCCTGTCTAGCAGGGTGACTGATGTGATCCCCGGGGTGAATTTCCTTTCTCCCATCCAATCGTCAAGGTTCCTTTTGAAGAGGGCCAAAGAGGCACTCTGCTTGACATGTATGGGCAATCTATTCTAGAGTCTGGGGTGTCTCTGGGTCAGGAACCTATCCCTCCAGCATGTTTTGTTTATTGTGATGACAAGGTTTAGATCCCTGGAGCGTGTGGCTCTGAGGGATTGGGATTTCTTTAAGTGTAGCATGTCCAACAGCTCTGGGTTTGACATGGCCTTGTATGTTAAGCAAAGATCGCCTCTGAGTAGACGATATGCGACAGAGTATAGCTGGAGTTTTTTAAGGTGGTCAGCATAGGGCATCTGCTTTAGGCCTGTGATTCTTTTAGTGAGGTATTTCTGTGGCCTTTCCAGTTGTTGCAGATGTTCTGAGAATGAATGGCAGAAAGCCATCAGCTGGCTCAGTTTTCCAGAACAGGTATCTGTCCAGATTTGACTCCAAGCAAGAACAGCCAGTCTAAGCATCTGTGTTCTCTTGCTTCCAAATCACCCACCAGAAAGCCAAGGAATCATGGGAGGGTTGAGTAATGACCATGGACTAGGAGGATGAAGGAGGTGTATCTGTCTTGCTGGTGAAGGAGGACAAAGCCTGGAGTTTGCACATTGTTTAACCTGACTTCACTTGAAGGAAATGATAGGACTGACTCTGAAAGACAAATTTATTAACAACCTGTGGATACTAGAGCACAGTATCAAAGACAGAGTAAAACTGTAGCTGAAAGGTAATTTCAGTAAATATAATAATATTTATAAGTAAGTGCTAGGCTAGCTGACTTTGTGGGCCATTTTAAACCTAGCCAATTTCCCTTCCAAAAGTGAGAATCAAACCCTGTACCTTGTGCTTATGCGGCAAATACCTTAACCAATATACCAACCCTCAACCCTTTGTTCATTTACTAGGTGACTGGATTAGTAAGTATCAGTGAAGTTGAGAATGTAACCCATCTAGATTTTGGCACTGTCATGGTACAAAACGCAATGATAATACAGAATCTGGGCATCAGGAGAATGGTTTGCAAAGAGGCTATCTTAGAAAAAATATCTATAGAACATAGAAGACTATGATGATTGTTACTGCCTTATAAGGAAAGAAGTTAGTAATATAGTCTGACATGGCTGGAAATAATACTTTTTAAGGTAAAGTCACATTACAGAGGGACAAGACAGAAAATACTGTATCTTTCTAGGAATTTCAATGAACTGCAAAAGGATGAAGAACTTTCAACAAAAAATGTAACAAGACTTTGTGACACTTATTTACACAATGTTACAATGTGTTAGTAAAACAAACTCAACACCCAAACAGCCTTCTGAGAGTTTGTATCCTAAGTAAATGTCCTGACTAGAACACTCTACTTTTAGCCTCTAAATCCAGTTTGATATTAAAAAATGCAACATTTCTGCTAACTTCAGAAAAAGTGGAAGTAAATTCCATATACTAGCTGATATCTTTAAGAACTTTTTTTCCAGGCCTGTTTTAAACCCGCTTACATTCATCAATGGATTGTTGTTCCGTTTGGCCATACTGTGATCACTAAATATAATTGTCACTGGGGATATTAGACCTTCTTCATGTAGATACTTGAAAATCAAACTACGATCACCCCTGATAAAATGATAGTTAATTGATTATAGCTGCAACTTAACTAAGTATTTCTTATAACTTGGATTTTCTTAGTAGAGAACTTCTGAAAGTTTTCTTCTTTCTGGAGCAGTTTCATGTAACAGATACAAACTCTCTTTATTCTGTGTATGCCTAGTAAGGGACTTATTTCAAGCCAACAGCACTTTGTAAATCTCTTCAACATAAGGTTGTAAAAATACCCCTCTTAGTAGAATAACACGTCTGAATTATAGTGTTTACATTGTTTTTAAACTTCAACCTGCTATCTATCATGACTGTTTAAGTCCTTCACAGAAGTAAAAGTTGGTCATTAATAGAATATGATAATAGGTTCACAGACTAATAGAATGTTACTAGGCTGACACACTAAGGCCCATACAAGCCTAGTCCTGAATATCATGGGTGTCTATATGAGGGGAGACATGTTAATAGGGAGGTAACTAAAGGATTTGTAGAAGGATGTTAGGAGTGTTAGGATAATACTTTTCTTATTGATGGCTTCTGTCCATAAGGAACATGGAGGTCAAACCAGGGGTAAATTTACAATTTCCCATCCAGTTGCCAAGGTTTTGCTTGACAAGGGTCAGGGATGAACTCTGTTTTACATGGATGGTGAGTCTATTCCATAGCACAGGGATCCTTTAGGACACATATCTGTCTCTCCAGTATGTTTTGTTTATGTCACAAGCTATGTTCAGATCCCTGGATCTAGTGTTTCTGGTGCTGTTTGTTTAGCAGATGTGCAACAGATCTATGAGGGCTGGGTTTGAGGAAGCTGTATAAGCCAGGCAAAGATCCCATCTCAGCAGACTGTAGGAGACTGAATACAGAGACAGAGTCTTTAGGTGATCACTGTAGGACAGAGTACTTATGCCCCGAATTCTACTGGTGAAAAACCTTTGTGGATGTTCCATCTGTTGGAAGTGCCTGGTTAGTTACATGCCATAGGGGTCATTGTATTCCATGATGGGTCTGATAAGGGCCAAGTGGAGTAGCACTATAACTTCCTTGGACCTGGATGCCATACCCTCCCCTATAAGTTGTACGACATGGAATGATTTTCTTACTGTCTTAGCTATATGTTGATCAATGGCCAGATTGCTGTCCACATACGTTCCTATATCCCATACTGTTGGGTTGACTCTTAGATGTGTTTTATTGATGGAGTAATTAACTTGGTTTGAGAATCTCCCAAAAGTCATTATAATGCATTTTTTTGGCATTAAGATTTAGGCCATGGCTTTAGCACCAGTCATTTGTTTGTGTCAAACCTCTTCCAAGATATTGGTGTCTTGGGTGCAATCTGTAATATCTCTCAGTTTACAGTCATCTGCAAACTTGGTGAGCAAGAGTTCTTGAATGTTAACCTTGACTTCCAAGAAGTAGATGCCAAATAGGGGCAGGCACATTACAGAGCCCTGGGATACTCCACCAGTGACTGGTCTCTTGGTGGTCTTACCAGTTCTGACTTCTTGGGTCCTGGCAGTAAGCCAGCCAGCAATCCAGTGAGTTATGTAGTGATTTATGCCTACCTTACAGAATGGGTCCAGTGCCTGTAGGTTGCCAATCGCCACATTTGCTATTTCCTTGATAATTCATTCCATGGCTTTGCATGTTAGGTTTGGTAGATTGATGATTGATGATTCATTGTTGTAGACAGGAATGATGGTTGTGGTTCTCCATTCACTTGGAATGTAGCCTGTTTCAAGGCTGTAGTTGAAGAGTTCCTCAAGATGTCCTGACATGAGTTTTCTTCTTTCATTATATACCTGGCTTAGGTGAGGATTCCACCTGTGGGGTTTGTTTTTAGTATTTGTTTTGGATTTACTTCTGGTAGGTACGTCAACCTCTGTGCGGCCATGCACATGTTTGTATAGGGACTCAATGAATAATTCTGCATGGGTAGTTGGGTTCTTGAGGTTAAGGGGTGTCTAGAATTTTGACAAACTGCCAGTTAACAGGGTGTAGTTTGCCTTAGAATAGTTCCTAACTGTTACTGGTTTAGCTGTTTTTTCTGGTTTGATTTTTACTTGACTTGACTAGTTAGGATTTGACAGTACTGGGGGGGGGGGTGCAGTGCTCTCCCATTTTGGTGAGTAGCAGATCCAGTATGGATCCCCTGGATGGGGGCATGCACTATCTGCTCCAAAATGTTTGCATTAATAAAATCCAGGAAACATTGTGGCTGTCAGTTTGAGGCAGTGTAAGTTTCACAGTCTATAGAGGGGTAGTTAAAGTCAGCCATGAAGAGGAAGTTTTGTTGGATAGTGAGCAAGTCTATAGGTTTAAGTAAGTGTCATGAGTCACTATGGCAGTGATGGTGAATCTATGACACCTGTGTCAAAGGGGACACGCCACAACATTTTATGTGACACACAAGCATTCACCAACACCCGAGTTACCAAAGAAACTGCTTTTGCATTTGTTGCTTGTGTGAAGTGCATTGAATTATTTTGTGGCAGAAGCCAATTCAACAACACTGCTGCAGATATAAGGAAGTTATTAACCTCAAAAACTATTGTGGTATAATTTCACAATAGTGTCTGCAAAGGGCAGTGCTGACTTTGTTTTCGCTTCATGGTTACATTTCTGCAAAGGGCAAGTAGTCTGCATTTCTAGGAGTGTGCTGTTTTACATTCCTCTCAACTGTCCCTCTTAATCCCTGCCAAAACTGGCAACTTTTTACAATTAATAATAACAATAATTCAATTTATAGACTAATTTTACTTCAGAAAATATATATTAATTCACGTTCATTTTTTTTGTCATTGTTTCAAATTAATAGCACTAGTAATTTAAAACTGTCCATGTTTCTTATTTCTAGATTTGTCCCTGATTCTGTTGAGATTTATCCTTGATGTATTGAGAGCCATGCTGTTTTATTTATTTTTATTTATTTATTTAATTTATTTATTTTTTTTTTGTTTGATGGGTGACATGCAAGCAGAGTCAAGTTAGGCATTTTCTGAATTTTTAGGGGGATAGATTGGGACCTGTAGCTAGCCATGGTATGGTGACTTGCACATGGATGAGCTCCATGGTATCATACTGTTTAACCAACCTGGAGATATATTTATAGGTTCATAGATTCATAGATTAGTACTGGGGCTAATTGCCCTTGTGGGGAATTTTAAGCCTAGCTTATTACCCCATGTGAGAACCAAACCCTGCACCTTGTGTTTGTTAGGTAAACACCTTAACCATTATGGCAACCTCCCAACCCCTAATTTGCTGTTAATGTAGATGAAGAAACCTCCACCTTTGGCCCCAGTTTGTGCTGTTGTTATAAATGTGCAGAAGGCACTGTAGCCTTGCAATACTGGAGCACTTTCTATGGATTTAAACCAAGTCTCAGTCATGGCACAGGTGTCTAAATTTTCCAGAGTGAGGATGGCTTGAGCCGTGTAGAGTTTTTTGTTTAGGTTCCTAGAACTGAGCAGTAACACCCTAAGGATGCATGCAGACATTTTCACTATGTTGATAATTTAGCCTTTTGGGCATTACCTAAAAAAGGCTTTAAGGGAGTGGATAAAGTTTTAGCCAATACCCAAAAGCCTAGGGGGTACAAGTTTAGCCCATCCTTGGCAAAGCAACATGGTCTGTTGACTATGTCCTCCCACACTGACAGATATGGGATTTCCCCCCTGGGTGACACCAGAAACTAAGCCAGTTTTTAAAATCAATCATTTTATGTTCATTCTGTGGCATCATCCTTGGTGAAGATAGAATGCTGCTCAGTGGAAGGCTTGTACTTGTCTGTGACACATATTTTGAGAGTTCTATTATGTCTCTTTTCATATTGTCCAATGAGGTACATCTCATGTCATTTACACCCACATGGACTGGGTCTCTACCAGTTTATTGAACACACTACTTACCGAACACCTCTTTGTCGAACTCTGTTAAGCGAAATCTTATTCCACCAAATGATTGTTTTAGATGTTTTTCCTAGGGGAGAAAACAATGGGCCATCACTGGGGATTTTCCCTATTCTCCACTGTAGTGTGATCTCGGAGTTGGTATATTTAGTTACAGGGGGAGGGTTTTAAATAGTGCTGTTTTTGTTACAGTCACTGGGTTGGCCAGCTGATTGTTTACCCTGGGAAAGTATTTCATTGAACCGATTGTTTGGATTAAGAGTCATTTAATTAGGCTCAACAAAGAGATGTTCAGGGAATAGTTAGTTTAATAAAGTGATATAGACTCCATGGACTATGATAGAATCATATTGGTAGCTGGGGTGCAGTGACCCGAGTGCATGATATTGTAGATCCCCGCTCCAGGTAGACAACTAGCCATTATCTACTCCTTGTCTAACCTGCTGAGTGGGACATCTGTGTGTCACACAATGGAATCTTTAGTGAGAAGAGTATTAGATAAAGTATATGATTGCCTTATGTGCTTTGCTCTTGGGGGTCCATTGGGTGTAAGCTTATGTGGAACTTTTGGTGTGTGTTTTAGTGATTGCTGGTGAGTAGAGTTGGCATTAGGTGGCTTTGGAGGTCTTTCAGATTTGGGAAGGTTTAATTTAAGGGCCTCAGCATAAACGATCTGTGTGTGTATGGTGAGCCGTCTGTGTGAGGGATGTAATGTGGGTATTCTTGACAACCTCATTTGTATGCAAGATGTTTGTCTCCAAGGAAATTGTGGGTTCAGGCACCTGGGCAGTGAGAAATTTCCCTGTGGTACATTTGGTTGAGGACACATGGCTGAAATGACATGCAGCTGCAGAGAAATATGGCTGTTTGCAAGTTCTCTGTGGGCAAAGAGAAGAATATGGTGCTATGCCCACAACTTCAACAACCAAATTCATAGGAAGAAATGAATGTCCTTGGCTCCAAAGCAAAGAGGGACAGTAGGCAGTATGACAGGCACTAGCAGCAGGCTGGCCAGTGGGCATGTCAGTTGCAGTAAAAAATGTAGTGCACAATAGGCAGTGCCTTTATAACTGGTGTGCGTGGACCACTACCCCTTCACAGTGTGTAGAGAACATTCCCTAAAATGCATACTGGAGCATAAATGTAACTACAGTTGCATGCAGGACTTCCTCCATGCTGTAGCACATTTCTACATGTAGTTACTTAAGTATATAATGTACACTGAGCACAACACTATTACTTCTTCTGCTCTCATGCACTTGGTTACTAAAGCTGTGGGCATGGCAGTGTGTGCTTCTCTTTGCCCACAGGGATTTTGCAAACAGCCATATTTTTCTGCAGTTGAATGTCACTTCTGCTGTGTGTCCCCAGCTAAAGGTACCACAGGGAAATGCCATGCTGAATAGGTGCTTGAACCCGGAAATTGTGTATTTATAATCCTCACATATGGTGTTATTTTCTTGAATGATTAACTGGTTGTCAGAGAGCATGAGACAATTCTGCATTGTCTTAGGATGCCAAAATCTACCACGATGGCCACAGAGACATTTGGAGACTGCATATCCATGTTATCCAGTCCTGTAGTAGGGTGGGCTGTTTGGAATTAAGGATTGGGTTTTAACAGGGGTCTCCTAAGGCAGTTTCTTAGGTTAAGGGCAAAAGTTATGTAGTGCTAGGCTATGGTAGTATGTAAAACAATTAAAGTTTATTAAGCGCTTTCGTCCTTTTCACATTAGTACTTATTCAGAATCAATAAAACTGCCCAAACCAAGTACTTTTATAGAAAATTGCCATCACATGACATCTATTTAATTAATACATTAATTTAAAAATGAAGACCAAAATCCATGTTCACATACAAAACATAATGAAAATTAACATCCAATAGATAGCCCTATCCTAATCTGCACAATCATAAATAAAATTATAATAAATTAACTTATATAGAGGAACAGGAGCCTAATAATAATATCCTAAAATCTCCAAGCCACATAAAATAAGAGGTACTCATAAATGTGGTACGGGTAGATTTTGTGCCTTTATTCTATCAGGGCAGGAGCTTGTAGTTGGTAATCCCCCCAAAATATTGAACTTAGGGTAGGAGAATGTGGGAGTTTAGGTTTGGTATATATTGCTGTTTGCCAGGGGTGTAACTACTTTTATTTAGGTAAGACGGAGAGAACGTTACATAGGCGTATTTACAAGCATTTGTATGCAATTAAACACCATAATTTGAATAATGCCTTATATAAGCATTCTTTGGTTTGCCATAATTTTAATAAGTTTCTTTTTGGTATTATTAACATGGTAAAGAGGGACCCACGTGGGGGATATCAGGAAAATACATTAGCAATGAGAGAAGTCTATTGGCAGTTTAGGCTTAATGCTACTGTCCTCCCAGGTCTTAATGATAATATTAACATTATGCCCTTTCTTAAACATAGGACCTATGTAATCAAGCTCATCGCAGACTGCTGTTACCAACCCACCTATAGAACATTAAGAAACAGCAAGAATTTTATTTTCACCAAGTTTCAAAATGAACTTAAGGCATGCAACTGGTCAGTACTAAAAAGTCTCCTCCTAGATGAAGCAGTAGCATACTTTAACACCAAATTCCTTGCTATTCTTAACTCCCATGCTCCCAGTCACTCTATTAGAACCAAAGTTACATTGTACCATGGCTTTCTAAAGATACCAAAACCAAAATTTCTCTCAGAAACAAAGCATGGGCCACCTACTGAAAAACAAAGGCTCCACTTGATCAACTAAGATTCAGACAGCTAAGGAATGACACCAGAAAATCCATAACCTTAGACAAAAAGAACCACTACTACCATCTACTGCAACAACACCAAAACAAACCTCAAAAGTTCTGGGCAGGAATAAACAAACTACTCAGCCCAGGCCAAACCGCCACTCCACCCCCTTCAGCTTTCCAACAAAAATCCCCAGTAGACATTGCTAATAATTTCAACAGCTTCTTCACAGAGACTATCCAGTCTCTAACTAGCCAACTCTGTCCCAATGGCTCTAATTCTAATGTAGCCACACCCAGTACCCAAATATACTTTACTTCTAACCTGTTCCTACTCAACTTATTCATGCCCAACTTAAGAAACTAAGATCCACCACCCTGGCTGCCGGCCTCCTCCCAGCAGACTATCAGCAAAAGGCTGCTGACACCATAGCATACCCCATCTCAATCTTGATCAACAGAGTTATATCTGAAGCTACTGTACCCACTATATGGAAAATATCCCATGTCATACCTCTCCATAAAGGAGGCAGTTCCACTGAACTGTCAAACTTTAGACCCATAGCTATTCTGTCACCTCTAGCTAAAATTATGGAGAAGGGTGTACACATATAGCTCATGCACCACCTCAAACAGAACAAGCTGTTGTCCAACTTTCAGCATGGCTTTAAGCCACACCACAGTACTACTTCTGCTCTCCTCTCTTTCTCTAACATCATTAACCACGACCACAATAATAACAAACTATCCTCAGCACTCTTTTTAGATCTATCTAAGGCTTTTGACATAGTTGACCACAAAATGGTTATAAATACCTTGAAGGCCTTCTCCTTAAACAACCATGCACTCCAATGGTTTCAATCCTACCTGCAGGGCAGGCAACAGGCAGTCCTATGTCAGGACAAGCTATCATCTCGCCTACCCATCACATTAGGAGTCCCCCAGGGCTCGATACTAGGACCCCTTCTTTTCTTCATCTTTATCAACGACCTTTATTCAGTCATCCCAGATGCTACCTGGATTCAATATGCGGATGACGCCACCTTGATTTGTTCTGACACCTCACCAGGTACTTTATTCACATTAACTCAAAATACCTTCAATACAGTGGAAAAATGGCTCTCCAATCAACATCTAATAATAAACCCCAACAAAACTAAGCTGCTCCTCTTCTCCCCCACATGCAGGACCCCCCTACCATCCTTCAACTTAACCGCTAACAATGGCACTACCATCTCCCCAGAAGCCCAAACTAAACTACTGGGTGTCATAGTTGATAACCTGAAGTTTGATGCACATATCAATCAAACTATCAAAACCATTAGTAAAAAAACTTGGATCTCTTTACAGAATCAAACCTTTCCTTACCCCACTTGCTAGAACTGCCATTGCCTGTTCCCATTTACTATCAACTCTTCTCTACACCTCACCTCTATTTTCCAACTTAAACAAAACAGATCTTAATAAACTATCATCCTGGTATAACCACATTGCCAGATTTGTTACTGGCACAGCCTACTGGACATACCACTGTCACAACCTAAATCTCCTAGGATAGCTTGAACTGCCTAGCCTACTGCAGTTCAACCAGCTAATAGTAGCACAGAAAGTCCTTTACCAACCAGAAAATACACCTGCACTAAAAAGTATTATCAGCCCTTACACCAGCAGCCGGCTACTGCGATCATCCACTAGACTCCTAGTTCAAACATACAAGTCCAGCTACTCAGCTGGGGACTCTGTTTGCCATCTCTGTTGGAAAAACATGGAACAGACTCCCAGCTGACTTGACCCAAGAACTCTCACTAACTCAATTCAAAAACAAACTCAAGAAATACTTCAAAACTCATTGGTTATGTCCTTGCACTAACCCCGACTAGTGACCTCTCTATTACTTAGGTGCCTTACCTTCAACTACTTGTAAATTTTTTCTACCACAGCATTTCAGGAAGGGATGGTTGTATAACTGCTGCTCAATGTGTCTTAAACATGAATGTAATGTACTTTCTTGTGTCTTTCGGCTTTTCCCGGTTAGGGGTTGCCACAGCGGAACTCCAGTCCGCTAATGATTGGTAGTTGATTTTTACATGCCAAGTTACCAGCCCTGACACACAACCTTCAACGAAGTATGCCCATTCATGCATGCCTCCACGCAGAAGACGCTCTAGCTGAGAATCGAACCAGACAGCGACTATATGTGCTAAATGCTGGTATTGCTTATGACTGTAATCTGCTTGAAAGTAGCATTTACTAAATGTTCAATGTGTATTATTATCTTGGAGCTTTTCTCCCCGGGCCTCTGTTGAAAATGGACATATATCCAGTCGACTATCCCAGTCAACAAATGTAAAATAAAAATAAATAAATAAAATAAATAATATTTATTTTTTAATCTTTGACACCTTATGACTTCATTTTTTGTAGAAGATTGGGGTATTTTATGTGGCCTGGAGAATTTAGGATATTATTATTAGGCTCCTGTTCCTCTATATAAGTTAATTTTTTATAATTTTATTTATGGTTGTAGAGATTATGATAGGATTATCTACTTGATGTTAGTTTTTGTTATGTTTTGTATGTGAACATGGATTTTGGTCTTCATTTTTAATTGATTAATTAATGTATTAATTAAATAGATGTCATGTGATGGCAATTTTCTATAAAAGTACTTGGTTTGGGCAGTTTTATTGATTCTG
Organism: Protopterus annectens; assembly: GCF_019279795.1. NCBI lineage: Eukaryota > Metazoa > Chordata > Ceratodontiformes > Protopteridae > Protopterus > Protopterus annectens. Next base: position 369,237,123 of record NC_056751.1, read on the forward strand.
AAGAAGTCCTAATGTGAAAAGGAAGAAAGCACTTAATAAATTTTAATTGTTTTACATTATACTGAGTTTGGGCTGTTTTTAGCAGGCAGCTTGTTCATCTGAAGGCTTTCTTTTGTTTCTTGGAGTTTTTATTTTGTGCCATCAGTTTTCTGTGTGTCTATTTTACAAGGCTATGGTAGTGCTATTCGATATGAAACTAGTTTCTGGGGTTAAGGGCAAGATGTTATATAGTGCTAGGGTATTGCACTGCTATTCGATATATAAACTAGATGCTATAAGCTTAATTCCTTGTAATTTCTCATTGTTTAACAGGTTTCAGACCTAATAATAACTTTATAAGGAAATTTTACTGACTATGCATTTGCCACTGTACAGGGCACTGCTAACTGCCACTTACCTGATTTATATCAGGGAAAAAAGCTTAAAAACTGAATCCTATGTCCTGTAGTCAATAAACAACCATGCATTGAGCTCTCTGGAGTGCTTTCTAACTCAGAGAAACCAGGTAAACACCTTGTGCTAGAAGATGGATGGTCCTGGAATGTCTTAACAAGTCCAGGAAAAGTAGCTCTCAAGAGCAGATTAAACAATGAGCAACTACCAAACCAATAAGTCCCTGACTAATTTGCACCTCTGCAAGGCGATTTAGAGACAAACAGTTAGAAAAGCCAACAGAGAAATGACTATTTTTGACACCGAATTAAATAAATGCTTCATAAATGTACAAAACCAGCAGTGATTACAATATAAAGCAAGTACAAGTACAGTAAATCAAGAACATATTTTAGCTTAGATGGCTCTGGATGCAGGTGAAACACTTGGAAGCATAGCTGAGCCCTGTGTAGTGAGCAAAGAGCTTTAATTTAGAGCAGAGAAAAAAAGCTTGAAAACTGGTTCCTATGTTCTCTAGCCAATAAACAGCCACCATGTGAGCTTGATGGAGTGTTTCCCAACTCAGAGAAATCAGGTAAACACCGTCTGTCACAGGAGGGATTATCCTGGAATTTCTTAATGTAGAAGCACAACAAAAGTAGCTGTCAAGTGCAGATTACACAACAAACAACTGCCAAACAACTTAATCCCTGGCCAATTCACCCTTCTGCAAGGTGATTTGAAGGTAAACCAGACTAGAAAAGCTAACAAACAGAGAAACAACTGTTTTTGCCACAGAATTAAATAATTGCTTGAAAATGCTCAAAAGCAGTAGTTATCAACCGAGCAGGATCATGGTCAAATGGGGCCCTAGGCAGTGTAAAGAATCACTACCCTCCCTCACAGACCGCACCCCCCCCAGCCATTCCAGTATTCCATTACTTGGCTATTTCTACCCCAATTACCATAAAGACTGTTCAAACCTGTCAGTATGCATACCATTTTTTTCTAGACTTCTACAATAATTACACATATTTGGATTTAATTTAAAACTTATTTCAAATTTTATTCCACAAACACTGATAGACATTTGCTAAACAAAACAATACAGTCTCACAATGAAATCATACTTAGCATTAACAGTAATCTTCTCTGCCACTGAAACTCACATTCATTGAAATGGCACCGAAAGCCACATTGAGAGTAAATGCATCAGGCCAGTGGCGGATACCGGCGATAAACGGAAGTTTACCTTTGGGTTATTTTCAAATCATAGGCCCCTTGCACACATTTTGGGACTGTGCATACATGCACATGTGTTTTGATTCACCTTCCTGATTGTATTAAATTATATTCCTTCTATAATACAGCACCACTTGTGACAGTGTGGCTTAAATATTTAGTTTTGAACAGTTTTCCAGTAAGCAGTGAAACAAAATGTGTGAGCCAATAATGACAAAACTGCCCATTTCAGAACATTTCAAACATTAAAGTCCACTCAAATGTTTTCATTACAATCCAGTCAATATGCACAGTCTGTGCAGAAGTAAATGTCATCTGGATAATTCCACATTAAAGAAATCTGTAACTAACAAAGAGGCTGCTGCTAGCAAACAAAACTGTATTTCAGCATTTCATCTACAAATTCAGTTGCTTATGTTACATTAAATAAAATTGTAAGATGGTAATATTGCAATAGAGAATGGATGGTAAACCAGCAATAGATTCATAGTTACTAGGCATCTCATCCAAAGGAGGACACACTCAGGACTGCAACACCCCTATCTCCGTTAAAGTATAATACGTTATCAGCTATTTATCAACATGGTGTGGGAGTAGAACCAACAGCCTTCAGCTTCAGAAGCAAGTATGCTACCTGCCACGCTGCTATCACTAGTTTCAATGCCATAGTACAAGCAATGATGCTTATTTGCTAAGTAAAACATTTGCACATTGAAAACAGACTTTGCATGAGCAGCAGTAAACTTCTCTCCCCTTCAAGTTCAAATTTCCTTGAAAATGTACTGAAACTCAATTCCTTGAAAAAGCACTTATGCTCACAATTCCTTGAAAATGCAATGAAACTACTATTTTTTGATGAGTCTGGTAGTTGGTGTAGAGGATTCAGGCTCTTGTCTTCTATAACCAAGGTACAGGATTTAAGCATGAATAAATTAACTAACCTACCATACCTAACTAGAACATTTCACACACACACACACACACACACACACACACACACACACACACACACACACACACACACACACACACACACACACACGCACTCTCAGTTCTTTCCTTACCATGGATGTTCATTCATCCATGCTTAATTCTGCGGACAGAAGAAGCAGGTAGCAGAAACATCGTATGCTTAAATTCCATGTGTGGACACACAAAAGAAGAAGCAATCAACAGCAGGTGTGTGCATTGACACAAGGTTGCAAAGAGTGTTCTTAAAGAAGACATGTAATTTATTTTGTTTTTGTTAATTAAAAAGTAAATGTGGCAGTCCCCCACCTCCCAGCCATAAGGCCCTTCCAGCCAGAGTAGATGACTGCCAGGTCTCCTAGTGCTGGAACCAGCAGTGGTGATCACCGTATAAATCAAGTAGAATTGCAGTTAATCAAGAATATATTCCTATCTTAGCTTGGATGGCTCTGGATGTAGTTGAAACTCTTGAAAAACTTAGCTGAACTCTGTGTAGTGACCCAGAGCCTTGCACACTTTCCTGATTTATAGCTGAGAAAAAAAGCTTGAAAACTGACTCCTGTGCCCTCTAGCCTATAAACAACCACAATTTGAGCTCTCTTGATTGCTTCCCAACTCAGAGGCACTAGGTAAACACTTCTGCCACGAGATTTATGATAAATTTCTAGTCTCCCACCAGGACACAAGTGCTCTTCAGCAATTACATTCTGCTTGCCAAACAAACTCACGCAAATCTGCAGTCTGCGGCTACCACTCCACCCATACAGTATAAGAAGGAATCAGTACTGCAAACTAAACAAGGATATACATTTTGAGCCTCAAGAGCAGGGTCAGTCCACCCAGGCATTCTACTTATATGTTTTATGAGAGTGAAGCTATTACATTAGCAGTATTTCTTAGTAGTTCTCAGCTTGCTAATAAAACTGACTGTTGTAGCCTTGTGTCCTCCCCACCCCCCCGCTAGTACAGTAATCCTAACTGTCCAATAGACAGTATACCTTTAATTCACATCCCTGTGACTAAATTAACCATCAAGCAGCCCTGTCAGTGCTTTCTGTCTTAGTTTGTATCACTTGGAGGCCCACCTGTTTATTTGCATCTCTCTACATTCCCCTTCATTGCTAATGTAGCTCCCTACTCTAATCTGTGCACAAACTGGTTACTAATCAGCAAGTCAATGTGAAGACACTCTCCCAAACTTAATACAGTTTGCTGTCTCTTCTCTCCTTCACTTTACAGGTAGTTTGAATTATCACTTACCCCCTCTGAGGCCTTCACTGATTCCAGCTGATTGTCTGTTTGGTTTCTTTGCATTCCACCTGGTTTACACCCCTTGTGCTATCTCCCTCCCCCAATACAAAGTCTATATTAGAATCCTGCTGAGCATGGAGCCATCTTTAAATTTCTAGTCTCCCACCAGGATACAAGTGCTCTTCAGCAATTACATTCTGCTTGCCGGTAAGCCATTAAAGCTCAGGAATTTGTTTTAAAAGTGTTCAGATTTGTATAGTAATACTTACCTTTTTCTCTTGTCTTGGTTGGCTCTGCCCCGGTCCGTTCGCCCTGGCTAACGCTCGGGTTCTCTCCGCTCCCCTGCCCCCTAATTCCTCCCGCCGCCACTACCTCTACATTTATAGTAATCACAGCCACACCCACTGCTCACTCTCACATCACCTCCACCAATCACAGCTCAAGTCATATCACATTATACCACACCAACTTGCTCCACACAAAATACTCCCAATCACTCTCATTCCCACTAGGCATTTTTTACATCACCCACACTACTTCCCCATCCACATATAGTGCAACCCTATAGTTCCTATTCAGACCCCCCCCCCACACCTAGAAACAACTTAAACTTTATAACCATGACTATCACACAACTAAGTCTAGTCTGTCTTCTCATAATTCTTTACACCACAAGTTATCACTCTAGCAATATCCCTAAACTTAGTAGCACAACACTGCATTATGCACTCTTGTATACAGACACCACACATTATAATAATATCTGCCCACAGTTATTCAAGAACTACATAATGGACCAACTCAGAACTAAACACATATACTCTCATTCCTACTCCAAAAAAACACAATACTTTCTCACACTCCTCACCAGACTCCAACATCTGTATAACCATTTTAACTCCAGGCTCACCATATGTGGGGATATCCACCCCAACCCAGGCCCAAATTCATCCTGTCCAACACAAACTGCTCCAACACAAATGGCTGAATATAACACCCCCACTTTCTTCATCCCTGGGCAAATCAACAACAGCAGCAAAACCAACCATCTTTTAATGCTAAATATTAATATTAGAAGTATCAAAAATAAAATACCTGAACTCCAGGCCACAATAGCACACTACTCCCCAGACATAGTTGCTTTAACAGAAACATGGCTAAATAAAAACATAGCTAACTCAGAAGTTCTCCCTTCCGGATACAATATCATTAGACAAGACAGACCACTTCGTAAAGGGGGTGGAACTGGCTTACTGTACAAGTCCAACTTAACTGTCTGTGAATTACCAAACTTCTACCCCTCCCCTAATAATTGGGACATACTTATCTCACAACTTCAACTTCACCCTAAAAAGGTCATCACCACAATTGTGATCTATATTCCACCTGGTAATACACCTGCTAGCCTTGAAGACTTCTTATCCTGGTGTTCTTCCACATACTCAGAAGAAACCCTTATTCTGGGGGACTTCAACCTAGATTGGTTCACCTGTATATCAGAACCACCAAGTAGTATAATAAATCTCCATGGCTACCAACAGCTAGTCCAAATTCCAACTAGATGTGATAAAAAATCTAAAAGGGAATCCATCCTTGACTGGGTCCTAACTAACAACCCCACATTGTACCCTCACACAGGCAGTCTCCCAGACACCTTAAGTGACCACAACATAATATACTTTATACGTAATAGAACAAGCGTATGCAAAACCACTAACTATATATCCACTAGAAACACAAAAATTTTATCTCCTGAGGTCCTCAGCACTTTACTCTGTAACTGTGACTGGACCCCCCTAAAACCACTCCCACTTGACCAGGCTGTAGCATATTTCAACAAAACATTTCTACAACACCTAGACACTGTCGCTGCATTGCGCAAAATCAAGGTTAGAACCTCTACAAACCCCTGGCTCAGTAAAGAAACCAAACAAATTCTCAAGTCCAGAGAGACTGCCTGGCTTTACTATAAAAAAAAAACAAAGAAACACAAAGCCTAACTAAGTACCTAGAACTGCGCAACCGTGCAAAAAAATGCATTAGGCAGGACAAAAAATTCTACTACACAACATTACAAACTAAATACCAACACAACCCGCAAAAATTTTGGAAAAATGTAAAACAGCTACTAAAATCCATCTAAAAGGCTACCCCCAAACCAACCACCCCTGACACTAAAGTTCCCATCGAAACACAATTCAACTCCCACTTTGTGAACTCAATTCTATCCTTAGTATCACAGGACAGTTCCTTCCTCACTATCCCCCCCCAACACAAATAACACTAATACAAGCTTTACCCTCAAAACAGTTTCCACCACTTCAATCAAAAGCATGCTCTCCAAACTAAAAACCTCATCAACAGCAGCCGACCTACTCCCCAGCTATTTCTTGAAACTCACAGCAGATGCTATTGCTATCCCAGTCTCCACTCTCATAAACAGATCAATTGTTGAAAACTATGTGCCCAAACTCTGCAAAATATCCTATGTTACACCCATACATAAAGGCGGGACCTCCACTGAACTTAATAACTACAGACCCATTGCTTTACTCTCCCCCTGGCCAAAATCCTAGAAAAATGCATCCATACCCAGATGCTAAACTATCTCCTAGACAGCAACATCCTGTCACCTACACAGCATGGTTTCAGACCTGCCCATAGTACCACTACAGCCCTCCTCTGCTTCACAGACACAGTAAACCATCTCAAAAATGAAGGCCTACAAGTGTCAACTCTTTTTCTGGATATGTCTAAAGCATTTGACACAGTCTCACACCAAATCCTGCTAAACAAACTAAACCAATATCACCTATCAAATTCCACTCTTACCTGGTTCCAAAGCTACTTAACTGACAGGTACCAAGCTGTGAAATGGGAAAATTCTCTCTCTCCTCAGCTGCCCATAACTATAGGAGTCCCACAGGGTTCTATCTTAGGACCACTACTATTCACAGTCTTCACAAATGACTTCCATACCTCCACTCAGCATGCATCTATAATTCAGCATGCAGATGACACTACCTTAATCTGTGCTGCACAAAACATTCCCACCCTCCTGCAAACAACTCAACTAGCATTCTCTGACATTGAAAACTGCCTTACCAAAGCCCAACTTATCCTCAATCCAAAGAAAACTTAGCTTATGATTATAACCAGTTCTAACAAAAACACTAACAGTCAATTCACTATCTACTCCACAAATGCTACTCCAATTGCTCCAGTGGCACAGGCTAAGCTATTGGGAATAACCATAGACTCCCACCTAAAATTTGATAGTCATCTCAACTTAACTATTAAAAAAGCACATGCCAAACTATGGTCACTCTACCATATCAAACCATTTCTTACCAACAACACAAGATCAGCCATTGCTTGCTCCCAACTTCTATCCACCCTACTCTATGCATCTCCCATTCTGACTAATCTCAACAAAACTGAACTAAGCAAAATGGAAGCCTGCTATAACAGAATTGCCTGCTTTGCTGCAAATTGCTCATATAGAACGCATCACTGTACTGCTTTGAGACAGCTCCACTGGCTTAAACTGCCCAACCTCCTAACCTACAATCAGCTCTGCCTCTGTCATTCTATCTATTACCTCCCCAATAAGTGTCCTGCCCTCAAAAACCTAGTACAACATCACTCAGCCAAAAGGCCTCTTAGATCATCAAGCAAACTACTACTAGAAGTCACCAACAGCTACAATAGCTTTGGAGATGCACTATATAGTAGTTCAGTGGCTAAAAATGGAACTCTGTCCCTACTAGCATTCAAAACACATCATCCAAAGCCTCCTTTAAAGACCTCTTCAGGCAACATCTCAAGCACAGTTGGCAGTGCCATGATTGCTCCCCAGGCTAGTGAAAGCGGATAACATATACATACTAAATCTAGAGCACTTGATAATAGTTTTCAATCTTACTCACAAACACTGGCTAATCTACAATGCATGTACTGTACCTGTGTACTATGTATGTATTCTACCTATGTTCCAAATTTCAGCTGTACACCACAAATCTATTAATTACCTTTATTTTTAAAATTAATATTTTTTGTTTGTTCTCTCTCCATTGTAACGGTTTATGTGCCGCATACCACTGTAAAAACATGTCTCTTGTAATTTGTGTGTATACTGATCATGTTTAAATAACTAAATGTGTTTGTAATTTTTCTTTGTGGAGCTTTTCTCCCCAGGCCTCTGCTGAAAAGGGGCCTTTTCAGCTCAGTCAGACACCCCCAGTTAACAAATGTAAAATAAAATAAAATAAATAAATGTAATTTCTTAATGTAAAAGCACAACAAAGGTAGCTCTCAAGTGCAGACTAAACAACAAGGAACTGCAAAACAACTAAGTCCCTGGCTAATCTGCCCTTTTGCAATGTGATTTGGAGGCAAACAGAATTAGAAAAGCTAGCAAACAAAGAAATTACTATTTTGTGCTACAAAATTAAGTAAATGTTTTAAATGCTGAAAAACAGTAGTGATCATAGTATAAGGCAAGTACAAGTGCAGTAAATTAAGAAAATATTCTTAGCTTGCATGTCTCTAGATGTATTTGAAACATTTGAAAAGCATAGCTAAGCTCTGTGTAGTGAACACCAGATTACATCATCCTAGATGGGACATGAACCCACAATCTCTTGCTTAGGAGGTCAATATCTTATCCATTAATAAAATTAAATTAAGGCACCAGAGTTACACACTGGAGACTATCCACAGTCATTTTATTACAAAAAAAGAACAATAGGTGAGCACTTTCACAACTCAATGTTGCTTCATACTTGATTAAATACTTAAGCAATCAATGTAATTTCAAACACTTAAAGCAATACTTTCAAATATCATCATTACTATTAATGTAAAAGACCAAATATAAGACTTATAATTAATGTTTAAGACGTCTTGCCTTGAGGCAAGGAACTAATGAGGTACAGCCATTCAAACCAGGGTATCTGTCTGCATTTAGCTTAATAATCCATTTTTGTTCTAGCTCTTCTGTGTGGTTTTCTATATCCCCACCTCTATTTGTCCTTAGTATTTGTTGTAAAACCAAAAATTTAAAGCAATGGGTGCTATTTGTGTGCAAAGTATGATTAGCTAGGGCATTAGACTGCTTCTGATTCCGTATATCCCTTACATGTTCTAGTATTCTGTCTTTAAAAATTCTGTTTGTCTTGCCTACATAATAGGCATGACATACTTGACAAAAACTGAAATAAATAACATCTGCACTCTTGCAATCATAATAATTCTTGGTGTGTAATTTAAAATGTTTCACTGGATGGATGTACTAATTTTTAGTATAGATATACTGACAGGCTGCACAATTCCTGCATGGAAAAGTGCCTTGTCTATTAGAAAGGTTCTTTCTAAGGGGTTGATATTTTTTATTACAGAGATGTTGCTTCAATGACACATTATTCTTAAAACTAAAGTTTGGTGTGTCACCAATCATAGAAATAAGGCCTGGTGTTTCCTGTAATAAATGCCAATTCTTCTTTATAATGTCTGTGTACTTATTGATATCACTTGCAAATCGGAAAACTACTCTAAACTTGTTCCTATCAATATCGGTATCATCAGATGTTCTTATATCAGTTCCATAAGAGCTCATATAAGGTTTACATCTTGTTGATCTAACTTTCCATGCTTCTGCTATCACATTCGTAATTTCTAAACTGGAATAACCTCTTGTTATAAATTCACTTTGTAATTTATCCAAAGCAACTGCGGCCTCTTCATCATTATTGTGTAAATGTAAAGTTCTATATAGTTGTCCTTTAAGGACATTCCTAGGTATGTGCCTTGGGTGCATACTAGACTTGTGGAGACAGGCATTAGTTCTTGTAGGTTTGTAGTAAATACTAGTTTTCAACCGTTTCAAATCAGTTTTAGTAACACTCACATCCAAGAAATCAATGGATGTGTCAGAAAACGTAAAGGTGAATTTCAAAAAATCTGTAGTGCTGTGTAAATAATCTACAAAATTGCTAATATTTGAGCCATGCCCTTTCCGCAAAACAAAAACGTCATCCACGAAACATACATACCAAAGGATATAATCATAATAAGGATTCAAGACCGATAAAACATATTGTTCTTCCCATCGTACTAATGATAAATTGGCGTAGCTGTTTGCACATGAAGTGCCCATCGCTACGCCATTCATCTGTAGAAAAAATTTGTCTTGGAAGGTAACGACATTATTTTCAAGTACAATCTCTAATAAAGCACAGACCAACAAAATCTTATTTGTAGTGAGCTTCCTGTCTATGTTGAGGAACTCTCTTATTTTATCGATTCCCCATACATTCGGAATACTCGTAAAAAGAGATTCAATATCCATAGTAAGAAACACAAATGCTTCATCATCATTAACAGTTTCCATCCTGTCATATAATCGCTGTAAAAACATATTCGTATCTCTAAGAATAGTGTGACAACCACTTAAAAACTCATGTAAAATGCCTTCTACATAAATCGATAAAGGCTCAGTACACCAACCTGCTCCTGATACGATTGGATGCATAGGAGGGGCAGTAATGTGTTTATGGATTTTGGGTAAACCATATATTCTAGGAATTAATGGTGTCTGTACTAAAAAGTAATCTTATCCATTAGTCCACTGGGACCTGAGTAATTACTAGACTGATGACCTCAGGGTCCCTTTATAAACCTAGCTATGCTTTCTTAGGTTCACAGGTTCATAGGCTAATGGCCCTGGAGCCTTTACAAGCCTAGCCCATAGAAGTGCCCTGGCATCGTGCCACCCGACGTTAGTTCCCAGTGCCTTTATCAAGTAGAGCCACTGGAATGATCCCCAGGGTGAACTTTGTATTACCCATCTACTCATAAAGATTTCTCTTGAAGAAGGACAGCAAGGTGCTCTGTTTGACATGTGTACAAAGTCTATTCCAGAGAATGGGCAGTCTCTGGGTGAGGAACCTGCCCCATCCAGCATGTTCTTTTGATTGCAGTAATGAGGTTGAAGTCTCTGGAGCTTGTGCTGTGGGGGGATTGGGATTTCTTTAGATGTAGCATTTCTAACAGAGCTGGGTCAGACATGGCTTTGTAAGTCAAGCAGAGATCGCCTCTAAGTAGGCGATATGAGACAGAGATTAGCTGTAGTCTTTTGAGTTTGTCCCTGTAGGACATGTGTTTAATGCCTAGGATTCTCTTCATGAGGTACTTCTGTGGCCACTCCAGCTGTTGCAGGTGTCTAGTGAGGTACATGCCAAATGGGGCATTATACTCAATGACTGGTCTAATGAGGGAAGAGTAGAGAGAGATGATGACTTCTTTCGTCCTGGATGCAAATCCCTTGGTAATGAGATGTGCCACATAGAAGGACTTTCTGACCACAGTGGCAATGTGGTGGTCGAAGGAGAGGTTGCTGTCAACCTGTATAGTTTGGAGATTTCCTATATCTTTGTTAATCAGATCCATGATGATGCACTCCATAGCTTTATATATCAGGCTCATCAGGCTAATGGGGCGATAATTCTCAGGGCCTGTAGTCACTGCCTCTTTATGGAGAGGGATGACTGTAGCAGTGCACCATTCAGTAGGGACAAAGCCTGAGGTGAGGCTGTGACTGAACAGGGCACACAGTTGTGGTGCCAGTTTGCTTTGTAGTTCATGTAGAACACAGCCAAGGATATTATCAGGTCCCATGGAAGCTATATTCTTGGCCTTGGAAAATGCAGCTTTAACCTGTGCTGCAGTAATGCTGGGTGCCTGGCATTCTTCCAGAATTGTGATTGGTCCTTTAGGGGGGAGAGAGAAGAGTAAAGTTGGCACTGAATCTGTTGGCCAGTATGTTTGGCAATATCTGTTGGCTCAGTATAGGAAGTACCATTGTGCACTAACTCAGAGCAAATCTGGGTATTGCTGTGGAGGTTCTTGATATTACTTTAGAAGGCTTTGTGATTGTTTTTAGTGTCTGCCGCAATTCTGCCTTCATAGCTGGCTTTGGAGGATTTGATGAGGGATCTCAACTTTTGAGACTAATAAGGGAGTTTTTCCAGTCTTGGGGCTTCACCTTTTTCTGCAGCAGTTTCATGCTTCTGTTGTAGAGTTTATTAATGGCAGAGACCACCAGATTGGCTTCCATTTTTTTTGGAGGAGAGTGTCTTGGTTCTGTTGGGTATGGCTAGTTCATTGCATTCATGTACATGTTCATACAGTGCATTGGTGTATGATTTGGCAGTCATGCAGCTATTTTCCATTGGTATGGGTGCCGTGAAGTTAGCCACCTCTGTTTTTAGGAGCCCAAAGTCAGCTTTGGAGAAGATTTTCAAGGTGGTTACCTTTGCAGGGGGTGTGGGTGAGATGTGTATTTCAATGGTGATTAGTTTATGGTTGGATCTGACCACGGAGAGATTGACTATTGGTGTTGGGCAATGGTCGCCCATGTTAGTAATAACCAGGTCAAAGATGTTGCTTCCTCTAGTGGGGATCAGAATGAGCTGGTCCAGGGCATTGGAACTGATGAATTCTAGGATGTGTTGGGCCAGTGTATTGGTGCTTGTTTTCCCAGTTGATGGAGGGGTAGTTGAATTCTCCTAGTATGAGAGTGTTGGACCTTGATCGATTCCAGGGTGCTTAGGAACATGGAATGAGAGTCTAGGGAAATGGTTGGGGATCTATAGCAGGCTATGACCTGGATTGCCATCTTACCCAATGTTAGTTGTACCTGAAGTATCTCAGATGCATTATGCTGGGCTGCTAGTCTGGAGGTGTGCATATCCTTTATGAATATGGAGACATCACTGCCTTTGGAGCTTCGGTCCATGTTTCGGGGTTGAAAGGTGTGAGATGAATTATAGCCTGGTAGTGCAGGGTGCTTTCTGCTGCTTTAAACCAGGTCTCCATTACAGCACAAATGTTGATGTTCTCCATTTTGAGGAGTGCTTCAAGTGAGTGCATCTTGAGATTTAGACTTCTAGCATTGAGCAGCATGACTATTAGATTGCATTTATTTATAGCTGTTACAGTGGCAATTTGGTCTTTGGAACATCACCTAAAAAAGGCACTATAAGGGTGGCAAGAGCCTTAGCCAGTACCAGGAAACCCAGGGGTGACAGATGCAGGCCATCTCTGGCAAAGCATCGAGGTCTGTCAGTCATGTCATCCCAAGCAGACAGATATTGGATCCCCTTAGAATGACACCAGAAACTTAGCCAGTTGTTGAAGTCAATCATTTTTTTGTTTGTTCTGTGGTATCATTCTGGGTGACGGTAGGATACTGCTCAGAGCTAGGGTCATAAATGCCTGAGCCACATAATCCAAGAGCTCCACCATGTCTCTTTTCATGTAGTCCAGGAAGGTGCATCTCAGGTCATTCACACCCACATGGACAATGACAGAGTCATACTTGTACTTGTTGTGAAGTGACCGGAGTGCATGTGTTATGTGTTGGATTCTGGCACCTGACAGCTGAGTGCTACCTTCTCCTTATTCAACCTAGTGAGTGGGATGTCTGTGTGCCTCACTATTGAGTCACCTATGATTAGTGTATTGGGCAAGGTGTTTAGGCTTAGGGGCTTAGGCTGAGGGGCACACTCTGGAGGTGAACTATGTGCCCTGTGGTTTGTGCTGTGTTGTGGTGCTCTAGTGCGTTTTTGGAGGTCTCTGCTGTTTGGATAAATTTATATTGAGAGCCTCCATGAAGGTGAGTGTGTAGTTTGTGTTTTTATGTGAGAGCTGTGATGGTGGCTGTTCTGGAGGGCTTTGTGTTCCATGTGGTGTGCTGCAGGTGTTGACCTTCTCCTCTTGACCAGCTAGTCCGGTCTTGGCTGGAGAGTGCATAGCTTCCAATTTGGTGATATAAGTGCATCTCTCACAAGTCTGAGTGTGGGAGGTAAGAGGAGAGGATTGTCTGTGTACATGAGGCGGTTGCTACACTGCCTCAGAATGCCCAAGTGCACCATATTAATAGGAGAAAGCACAGGTAACTGCCCTTTAATCATGCCAGGAGGAGTGGTCGTAACTACTAAGTACTGGAGCTGTTTCCATAAAGAACGACTAGTGCTGATGGCACTGATGTGTGCTACATTAATTGCTACAAAAACCTGTTGAAGTGCAAAGCAATTAAGCTATTTGAAGTGCAAGAGAGAGAGAAAGAACTAGCAAGATCTAAGGGAAAAACTGAAGAGTAGACTTTCTGGCACCAGTAATAGTTTACCTCAGCTCAGCGCTGTTTCATGGAGCTTAAACAAGCACAAATTTGAGCAAACACAGGCTTTTAAACCAGAAAGTTGAAAGGGATGGAAAAACTGCACAAAGCCAATAAACTACGATTTCTAGGCCAGAAACCACTCCTCATGTGGTAGATAGGCCAACACAGAAAGGCTTGGGGGGGGGGGCTCAGAAGCTTACAAACAGTCCTGGATACAGCAAATCTGTATTGGACTAGACTAGTTACAGGAAAGGTGGGGAACAACAAGCTTAGAACTTTTTTTTTTTTTTTTTTTTTACAGAAAAGCAGCTAAAACAGCAGTACAATCAGTTCAAATGCAGTGTAAGCTAGCACTCGAGTGTGTAGCAATATTAAAGCAAATACAGTTTAAATAAATGCAATGAAATTAAAAAAAATGACTAAAACTAGTGCAGAAAGCAGTAAATTAGGGAAAAATCAAAATGGAGGTACTTTAGAGTATCTCTTTTCCCTTCCTGGTGCTCTTGCAGTCTGCAGGATGCCAAAATTGGATCCACGGAGCTTAAACAAGTGCAAATGCAGGCTTTTAAACCAGAAAGTTGAAAAGGATGGAAAAACTGCCCAAACGGCCAATAAACTAAAATTTCTGGGCCAAAAACCACTCCTGTTGTGGTAAATAGGCTACCTGGTGCTTACCACTCCCACTGATAAGCTAGAAGGCTTCCCTCCAACACAGAAAGACTTGGGGGTCTCAGAAGTTTACAAATGGTCCTGGGTACAGCAAATCTGGGCTACACTAGTTACAGGAAAGGTGGGAAACAAGCACAAATGTGGGCTTTTAGACCAGAAAGTTGAAAGGTATGGAAAAACGGGGCTATATTAAAAGCTCGAATGCTTAAGTTGTCAAATAAAGCATGATCGACACATTAAGCAAACACGCCAAACATCGAACTCCTCAAAGATCAAAACAGCATATTTTGAAATGTTTTAGTTGGCCAAACAGCGTACAAGGCAACTGCCATGACTACGTCAGTGCAAACCAACATAATTTGAATATTATTCATATAAAAATAGAATTTAAATGTACTGTTAAATAAAAGTAGTTATTGAAATACTTAAAGGGTTTTCAATTAAAATTTATACTGAGTCTTTGCATAATTTATACTTAAATAAGTTATATTATACTCATGTAGTGCAAGTATAAATAACAGGGTTTTACGTATCATTTTGTGATGCACTTGTGCTGTTTTCAACTATGGCTAACGTAACTCTGTTTTCCACCGGAGTCGAGGGGCAATACTGTCATACAGTTAAATCCCAAAAAAGCAGGGATATGTTACATGTGGATGGATACCTTTTCAATCTAGAAAAAACTATGAAAGACAAAAGGTATTGGTGCTGCAGACTTAAGCTAAAGGAAAAGTGTAAAAATAAAGTGATAACTGTAAAGAAAGTTCAGGGAGAATTACTATTAAAATGTTCAGCACATCACCATGTTCCAGATGCACAAAGGTGGATAATATGTAGCTTGTGATAATTTAAAGCAGAGTGCACATTTAACTAGAAACACACCTGCTTTAGTTGTATATGATATTATTGGCAGTATGTCGACAGAAGCTACACTTTCTTTACCTTCTAGGAGATCAATGCTTCAACAAGTTAAGAGGGTCAGACTTAAATACATTTTAAATTACAGTACAGTTTCCACAACTTTAGAAAGTGTAGATCCTAGTACTTGTAGTTTGAAGAGGGTACATTCATACAGAAGCGAATGGTTGATTTTCATAATAACGTACATGTTTTGGTGTTTTCAACCTTTGAAAATTGATGCGATTTGAGTGAAGCAGACATCTGGCTAATGGACAGCGTTTTCCTGACTAAAGGATGCTTGTGTAGAAAACTGTATAGCATACATGCAATGGTTAAAGTTGCAGAAAATACGAAGTGTCTTCCTTTGGTGTTTTGCCTCATGTCAAAAAAGTCGTACAAATCCTACAATTACATGTGGGAGTGTCTGTTTGATCTATTAAATGAAGCAAATTTACATGTTAGTGTTAAGTTTATATTGTGTGATTTTGAAATGGCAGCCATGAAAAGTGTAAAGAACAACTTTTCTGATGTGACCTGTAAAGGATGTTAATTCCACTTTACACAGGCTGTATGGCAAAAGGTGCAATAATTGGGGTTAGCTACTTTATATGAAAAATCTGTGTCTTTCTAATTGTTTGTCAAGAAACTTATTCTCTATCTTTCTTAGATGAACCAGAGGTTATACCAGCGTTTCAGAAATTGTCAAAGAATTTTCCTATTGCAGGGAAAGATTTACTGTCATATTTCCCTGATATTTATGTATTAGGACATAGGACAAACAGCAGACAAGGTTATGTTTATTGCAAGATTTCCACCTTTGTTTCCAATAAACTTTTGGAATGTTTCTGTCTTGAACAAACTGTCTTTGCCTCGCACACAGAACCATGTAGAAGGATGGCACAGGAGGATTCGCTGTTTGTTAGGGAGACATATTTGTGATATCACCTCTGTGCTATCTGTTTTAATAAGAGAGCAGAACAAAGTAAATGAGACCCAAATACAATTATTGTTTGGACTCCCCCCCCCCCCCAAAAGGAAAACTAGGGAGAGATTTCACAGGTTAGAAACTGTGTTAAGAAATAAGGCTAGTTATACTGAAAACAACTTTCTCCAAGCTGTTGCAATGCTGCTGAAAGTGTAGTGCAGAACATGTGTGCTTCATAAATGGGATTTAAATAGGATGAATTTGTCTTGATATAAACTTTAAACACAGTCACTTTTATAATATTATTTTCTTTCATAGTGTAGTGTATATTAATGTAGTGTGAGTTTAACACATTTCACTATATAGTATAATTACAACGTTAGTAATTTAGTTGGTGTTTTCTTTTCGGCACTGGGTGGAAAGGTGTTAACCAACCAAAACAATTCGATTATATGATTTTCCGCATTCTGAGCTTTACGTAAATTGAGTGTTTGCTTAATACGTGTCAAGTCATGCCGTCATCAACAACTTAAGCGTTCATGCTTTCAATATAGACCTGGAAAAACAGCCCAAATGGCCAATAAACTACAATTTCTGGGCCAGAAACCACTCCTTTTGTGGTAGATAGGCTACCTAGTGCTTACCACTCCCACTGATAAGCTAGAAGGCTTCCCTCCAACACAGAAAGGCTTGGGAGGCTCAGAAGCTTACACCTTTGATGAAAATTCCTTTGTAAATGTTCTGAATTGAACCATGATACATTATTGGGTATTGAAGTTAACTCTACTTATTCTGAGACCTCATATAATAAATCAAAGTTATCATATTCATAACATTACTGTGGTGTTTTCTGCAAACTTAGCAATCCAAACTGTATCATTAATTGTCAAGGTAGCCATAAATATATTAAAAAGGAAAGGTTGCAGTATGGATCCTTATAGAACCCCAAGATTTAGTTTTTATCTCGCATATTGTAACTATGCTTTTCCTATTCAATAACCAATTGGTCATCCATTTTATATTGCTCAACATCCCCCTTTAAGCTGGCAGAGCTAATAGTACGTTGTGGTGTGGCATAGTGATGAAGGTCTTAAACAGATATAGAAAAGTAACATTCCACAGCCAGGCCTTCATCTTTTCAATTATATCTATCAAGTTGAAAAAGTATAGTAAGTTTGAGAGACAAGACCCCCCAATTTTAAACTCACATTGTGACAAATCACCTATATGTTTGAATGATGGTGGAATAATTTTAACAAGATCTTCTCAAAAATTATCTATAATCCTCACCAATGAGTATTATGATTACTTCTCTGCTTTGTTTTTATTAGCAGTTCCATGGAAAACCAGTAAAACAGTAGTTTTCCTCTTATCTGTTACATAACCCTTTTCCAGGATTTGCTGAAGCAAAACAGTAAAGCAAGAAGTAGTGGTGTTTCTGATTTTAGTCAGGAAAAAGCCATTGAGACCATCAGAATGAACTGCAGTATCTTGTCTTAAGGCCGATAACTCAGCATGAGAACATAGTGAAGGCAAATGATTCTGACTTGTCACTATTCTGTTTAATGGAGCACTTCACTAAGGTTTCAGGTTGGTTTGTGGTATAATTGCATGTAACTTTATTGTTACTGGGTACAGTTGTGTGTAAGGGGATGGTCACACTGGCAGGCACTTCCTCAGTGCCTGCTGCACTGCTTCTGCTACAATCCATCCCAACATGCTTTGCAGTCATCAGCTTATTCCAAGCCTACAGTGCCATAGCAACCTAATAAAATGCAACAGACATGCTTATGAGATACAGCTGCAGCATATTCAGTAATTGGTGCAGTGCAGCTTGTGTAGGCATGAAGAAATCAGAATAATTCAGGACAGTACTGTTTTAACAATGCTAAAATGTGGGAGGGGGTTCCCCTACAAAAGTAGCATCTGTGATTTTTTTTTAAACACCTTTATTGAATTAACACTTGTGACATATGTATACTTACATTTATATAAAAGTAATCAAACCATATTAACAAGTTCTTATTTACAAACATTATACATCACATATATTCTTCTATACAATATAAGTAATTCAACATTACATAAATTGTTCAGTTCCTGACTTTTATTAAACCTCATTCCTCCTCCAAAACGGTTTTCTGTATATATTGTTCCTACAGTTTTCATTTTTTCCCATGTAATTTACTCCTACCCTTTTCTAAAGATCCTACTTCATGTCCTTTTATCTCTGTTACAATATCCAGTACTTCAAATCTGGTTGGTTTAGATTTTGATTTCCATTTTCTAGTAATCTTTTTTGTCAGCCACCAGAATTAAAATTAACAAGGCCTTAATATGTCTAAGCAATTCAGATCTTGTATCCCAATTAATTTCCGAAGTTACACTCATTTGCTTGCCCAGTATTCCTGACAGAGTACTCTGTAGAGAAATTTTAAAGTCTGCCAACTCTTTATACTCTGAGAGTATATGCTCCCAGGTACCTCTTTCGTCCATATCACAACTCCAGCATTTGCCATCTACCTCAGGAAAAATTCTTTGGAGTCTGCTTGGGGTATAAAAGTACCTATGCAAACACTTTCAGGCAAAAATCTTAAATCTTCTAGATTTTGTTGCATATTTGGGAGCCATACAAATGTCCTTCACTTGTTTCTTTGAGAATCGCTTATCTAATCTGTCTTCCCAGTGTTTTCTGATCTCCTCTGATTCCTATAGTTATCATGCAATATTTTAAATGTCCTACTAATTATCCCTTTTTAACAGCAGATTCAGTTCTAATTTAAATTAAAACCCAGCCAGTGCAGGTCTTTCCTTAAGGATTCCCCTATCCCTTTCTGTTTGCCTACAGTCTGATATTAATCCCTGATAGGGAAGGCAGTCTCTAGCCTGCAGTCCAAATGCCTTCTTGACCTATTCCCATTCATCATCTTTCCCACTCTAATTATTTGTTCCCAATACATTGGTTTCTTTGCTAGGTTCCTCCGGTAAATTCTAACCCCCCACCCCCTTTTGCCATTTCTCTGTATACTTACTTTTTCCAAGATGTTTGTGATTCTCCTCCTTTTAAAAAACTATTAAACAAAATCTTCCAGATCTTTATAACTTTCTTCCCTCCTAGCTTCCAAACTTCCACCTGAATAAGATCTGTTCCTAGAAACTTTCCTTCAGGTTTGTTCTACATCACCATTTTTATCTCATCTCCTCTTATCTTAACTGTTAATTGTTGAGCCTCATCTAACATATACCCTTAGCATATTTAAATCTTCCATAAATATTTTCCATTTGTGCTTTCTGTTGATTTATCCACTTCTCTGCTTTATATAAATTTTTATAAAATTTCCAAAGTATCTCTAAAATTCTACAGGATTTCTAGTTATTTTTCTTGTTATAGGCTTCCCAAGTTTGGCAACAACTCTTTCTACTTTCTATTGCCTAAGTGTGCCAAAAGTTTTTTTGTGCTTTGGAGTTACCTTCAAAAAGCAATTGCTTAACAACAGTATATTGCATGCATATTATCCAGATATTCCCTTATTTTCTCCTTACCACCCTGTAGTTGTGCCCCTTCTTGTTCTGTGAGAGTCCCCTTATTTTGTAAAACTTTAACTTTTGTCAGCCCCTCTAAATAATTATTGTTACTTCTCAACCATAATTCATTTTCTTCTATTTCTACCCTATTTTTAAACCCCGCTTTCATTTTATCTAACTATCTAGCTATAACTTCTGGAGTAATTTCTGTCTTCCTAAATAACCCCTGAATAATTTCCTCTACCTATTCCTCAAGTTCCTCTCTTTTTAACAGGTAGGTGGGCAAGTACCAGTGTCTCATCTTTACTTTATTACCCTGCATTTTATCTTAGTAATTATTAGTGCATGATCTGAAATAGTTATTGGATGCGTATCAAAGTTATCAATTCAATGCACATGTTCTTGTGAAATATAATTTCTGTCTAGTCTAGCCCATTTATTGTACTCTGGGAAATAATGTGTAAATTTTCTCCAAGTTCCTACCACTGAATTCATGTCTTCCATACCAGGAATTTTCATACATTTCTTCAGGAATCTACCCTGCTTTATTAAAGTATCCTTTTTAGGCCCCCAGATATTGTTGTGAATCAAATTGTAGTCCACAACTGTTAGTAATATTCCCTGATGAAAGCTGAATATTTCTTCCCAATTTTTTAAGCTCAATAATAGCAGTTTTAGCTGGAATATAAATACATGCCAGTGCAATCCTCATCCCTTGCCAGTAGCCTCTTACTGCCACAAATCTGCCATTCTTATCCTTTCTTCCTATCACTATTGGACTTCCTCTATCAATTAGGATAAGCACCTCTCTTTGCCTTTGTCACTGATATTTTGCTGAATATCCATCCTGAAATCCTTTCTTTATCAGATTTGGTTCATTCCAAATGTTTTTCCTGTAGCATTGCTATTTGCACCCTGCATTTCTTAATATAATTAAATATTCTTTCCCTTTTGTCTATACCTGTGAAACTATTCACATTCCAAGATAATATGGAAAGTATCACCATTATGATAAGGAGTCATTATTCCCACCACTGATGTACAACAGCTTTTTTAAATGTCTATTTCCAACCTTTGTGATATATGCACCCACTAATGTCTGGCAGTTTAATCCTTGAATATCTTTCTTATCATCAGCATTGGAACCTATGCCACATTTTACAAGACTTTGTTTTAATGAAAACCCTCAAACAAAAAAAAAAACAAACACATCCTCAGAGCCTGTTAACTTAATACAGACACACAAAACATGTATATCTTCAAATAATGAAGTTTAACCCTCCTAATAGGAACAACTGTCCCAAATAGACAGCTTACAGGCCTTAATTAAATTAAAATTGGTTTACCCACGCCAAGTCACATGTTATTGCATGTGCTTCTACTTACACTAATTGGTGTCTGTTCTTTTTTGTCTTTATTCATTTCCCAGATGTGAAAAACAATGTGCATACTTTCCAAAAAACGTTAACTTTTAGCCTTGAAGAATCCAGTGTTCTGGCTTTTCATTGCTGTATTATCAGCTTGTTTCCATGGAAATTTAAGAGAAAAAATGTAGTCCTCAGTTGCAGGCTTCTAAAGATGAGCTGAAACATTTGTTGCTAAAGGAGAACTTTTATTATATTCAGTGTTCTATTATTTAATTGTTTCCACTTAAAACATGTTATTAGATTAAATAATAATAAAGAGCAGCAACGGATGAAGCCAGGCAATATTGCTGCTCTTTATTATTATTTTTTCAGCATGTTATCTTTATTCTAGCAGCAGAGGGCTTACCACTTGGTTTCCACCACTATGTTTCTATTTTTAATGTTATTAGATTAAGTCAAGGGACTTAATACAGACATTCACCTATGCAAAAGAGAAAACATGTCATCTCTACATATATTATGATCTGTGTACTTTTGCACCCCACCCTCAACTTCAACAACTCAAGATTACAGCCTATTAACCTAAACATCAAATAGCAGTTATAATGTTGAGAAATGGGTAAAGGGGCTCTCGTATACAGTGAGCATTAGACAGTGTGCATTGCTGTGAACATTATAGGAGGTTATAGATGTCCCCACATAACACACATTATTCTAAATGCCGTAGGAATTAGGAAGAGGTGAACTGTAAAAGAGCTTTGTTTTATACATTATTAGGAGTTTTTGGAAGAACCTTAGGCAATGTCTATCACTAGATAAGTGAATTAAAAACATATAAAACCAGTCACAAACAAGGACTTTTCCCTTTGTTAAACAATAAACAAATGTTAAAACCAAATGATTAAGCACTTTCATCCTACTCAGTTAGGACTTCCTCAGAATCAGTCTACTAGGTCCAACAAAGCTAATTTTATACATTAAGTACATAATTGATTAAACTCACTCTGCTTAAAGAAGCACACACAATCTTAAAACAACTACCACTGAGTATATAAAACAAAGTCCCTTGACCTGTATGTACTCATTTCTCTTGACCTCGTAAAAACCCAAAAATAATAGAATTAAAATGAAATTAAAATATATACTAAATGCAAGGAGATGATGAAATAAGAATCAAAGACTAACCGCCTATTATTTTATTAATGCCCTAATGTTTAAAATAGATTGTAGGGAGATACAATCATTTAACCCTGGAAACTTTGAAGCATGCAGCCTAAGCTGCCATTTCATTTCTTACTCTTCTAATTTTAACTTGATAGTACCTGCCCTAGGATTGCATCTCACCTGATCAAGTATGCCAAACTTATAATTATTGTAAGCAGGACAAACAGTGGAATGCTTACATAAAGTGTTATTGGTGTTCTCCTTTGTTATCTGATAATGATGTTCATAAATTATTTTTCAAAGACATCTTTCTGTTTTACCTGTATAATAAGCAGGGGAGCTCACACACTTAGCTAGATGTCATGTAGACATGCAAGTAAAGTGTTCCAGTTGTTAGAGATCATGGCATTAATGCGGATTTATAGCTACATTGGGACTATTTATTATTCCTGTTTCTTACATTGGACATTAGTACATGGACACTAAAATTATTTGGTTTGCTCTGTTTGAATTGTGTTTATTAACTCACTCTTTCCTGGTTTCAGTTTATAGTAGTAATCATTACTACATGAAAGGTGTGTTATTTAATATTTTAGACATCTATATAACCCAAGTGGGCTAGAAAGTTTTTTGAGGGGGTCTTTTTTTAAAGCTAGCTCAGGCATTACGTAGTGGTGAATGCTTCTTTTGTGGTTGCTGACCATTTATTCCATTTTTTACTTTTTTCCAGGATTTTGGGGCTCACAGTACTTGTACCAATTGTATATCAGGCAAATATGTGTTCATTTTTTTTTAGTCTGTCAGCATATATTTTTTTTTCACAAAGCAACCATGCCAGTAGTTAATTCTGTTGTTATCCTCACCTACACTATTCTAGCCTACATTACATCCTACCAAACAGCTACAGTCATAACCCCAACCATTTCCATTGCACTCCCACATCAATTCCCCTCAAACACCCACTACATAATTTCATTACCCGAACCACAAACTACAGCCTTCCAGTACAACTACTCAATTACCAAACCCCAACCACATTTGAACACAAAATATCCATAAAATACAACATATTTTTTACTGCATATATAAAATATATTCTCAACACTCTCTCTAAACTTGCTCTCAGTGGGGATGTACACCTCAACGCTGGCCCCACAAACACCAACATCTCCACAAACCCCCTTCCAACCAACTCCCCCATCACCCAAATCACAAGCAACAAAAACCAAAATGACCTCCTCATTATGTCTCTTAACATCAGAAGCATCTGTAATAAAATTCAAGTCCTCCATGCCTACATAAGCCTCTACTCCCCTGACATCCTTATCCTAACAGAATCGTGGCTCAAACCTCACATCAGAAGTGAGGAAATACTCCCACCTGAATACAACATCCTCCGTAAGGACAGACTAGCCAGAAAAGGAGGATGTGTGGCACTGTTGTACAAACATGACCTCAATATCCAAATTCTCACTAAAATCAGCTTCCTAGTTTGAAAAGGAAGAAATACTTTGCACCACCCTCAAATTAAACCCTAAAAAAATCTATCAACATTTTAGGGTGCTTTTTCCTACCAGGCCAAAATATACCTCCCTTTGAAAACCTACTAGATTGGGCCAGTCTCTCCCTACCACAAGAAACTATAATCCTCGGGGACTTTAACTTCAATTGGCTATACTGCAACAGCAACCACCCAGCCCTCCACCGAAATCTCCATGGTTTCTCTCAGCTAATACAAACCCCCACTAGGATCAGTAAAAACCCCAATAACCACACCATTCTTGACTGGATCTTAGTTAACAAAGCCCCTCACACCTACCTAGCAGGCTGTTTACCTGAATCCATCAGTGACCATTCCCCAACCTTCCTACAAAAAAAATCACATTAATGATTGCAAACCCATTACCCACAGACTTATTCGCAACAAAGCTAATTTTAACACCAACTCCTTCACCTCCTCCCTCCTGAACGCAAACTTGTCACCTCTAAAGTACCTCAACTTAGACGCAGCAGTCCATTTCTTTAAGTCTACTTCCTCAACATCCTTAACTCCCACGCCTCCTTGAGAAACACCAGAACCAGAACTAAGAGCTCCCCCTGGCTAAAAAAACCCACCAGGGGCCTTATGAAAACCAGGGATAAAACATGGGAATGCTGGCATATAACTAAAAACCCCTCAGATAGGCATCTCTTCCTTGAACTACGTAACAAGGTCAAAAAGCAGGTAAAAGCAAACAAAGCCCTTTTCTATCAGACATCCCTAAACTCCTCCCAAAATAACCCCAAGCAATTCTGGTCTACAATTAACTCTATACTCTGCCCAGGAAAAGTAAGCACCCCTCTACCAATCACCCCTCTCTCCACCAGTAGCATTGCCGAGTCCTTCAATAAACACTTCACAGAATCCGTTCTATCCCTAACAAAAAACACTTCCCTACACTAATTCCCCCAACCCAAAATCACCCCTCCCTACCTTCTTTCTCTCCACAGTAGCCACCTCCTACATAAAAAGACTCCTGACAAAACTAAAACCCACAAAACTAGCAGCTGACTACATGCCTGCTGAATACCTAAAGGTAGCAGCTGATGTCCTAGCTTATCCTATTTCCATATTAATCAACTGCTCCATATCTGAATCCTATGTACCCACGCTATGGAAAATATCACACATCATTCCCCTTCACAAAGGTGGCCCCTCCACTGACCTCTCCAGTTACCTCCCCATTACCATCCTCTCCCCCCTCTCCAATATACCCGAAAAATGCATCAACTCACAGGTCTCCAAATTCCTCCTTAACAATAACCTCCTCTCCAGTACTTAGCATGGTTTCAGACCATACCACCGTATGACAACTGCTCTCCTCTCCTTCACCAACACTATCCTCCATCACAAAAACAATGGCCTCCTTTCCTCTGCTGTATTTCTGGATCTATCTAAAGCTTTTGACATTGTGTCACACAATCTATTACTCTCTGCTCTATTTGACCTCTCTTTTTCCACACCAGCCATAAACTGGTTCCACAGCTATCTACAAGGCGGCCAGCAATCAGTCATCTGCGACAACAATCTATCCACTCATCTCCCTGTTACTCTCAGGGTTCCCCAAGGCTCCATCCTTGGCCCACTACTTTTCTCCCTTTTCACCAATAATCTGCACACTGCCACCAAATATGCCTCCCTCTTACAGTATGCAGATGATTCCACCCTCATCTGCTCAGCCCCAACTCTAACAGAATTCCAACAGATCACCCAAGAATATTTCTCTTCAGTTGAAAGCTGGCTATCTAATTCCCAGCTTCCCCTCAATCCAAATAAAACCAAACTCCTCATCTTCCAAGCCTCCAGATCTACCCCAAACACCCCACACTTCACTATTCAAGCCAAGGATAATGCCTCCATTTTACCAACAGTTCACACAAAACTACTTGGCTTACAGATTGACAATAATCTCAAATTTGACTTCCACATATCACTAACTGCCTTATATAGAAGCCTCCAATACCTCACTAAACCAGCAAGAATCTCTATTGCCAATTCCCAGCTAATCTCCACCCTACTCCATGCATCACCTATATTTACAGATCTTAGATAGTCAGACCTACACAAACTCGAAACCTGCTACAATAAAATCACAAAATTTGCTACTGGTGCCTCTTAAAGCAGCCACCACTGTGTCTCCCTTAGAGACCTTGACTGGCTTGAACTCCCACAACTCCTACACCAGACTCAACTCACCTTTGCTCATAAGCTAGTTAACCACCCTCTCTGAATCCCATCACTCCATATAGTTCTCCAACCCTACCACTCTTCCAGACCACTACGCTCCTGCAACAAAAATCTTCTCCAGGTCACCAAAGCCAAAAATTCAGCAGGTGAAGCATTATTTTCCTGTGCTATATCCAGGCTTTGGAATAACCTTCCCACTACCATAACTAGAAATACAACACCAAAAGGCACCAAAGTGCAAGGAAAGCACCAGTGCACAACTTGCTTCACCACAAAAACGAAAAACAGGAATCCAGTAAAAAAGTTTATTTCTCTCTCTAGCGCCTCGGCCACCAACAGCCTTCACCATAACTACCCTTCCATCCTGCAGTCTTTTCAAGACTGCACTTAATTCTCACCTAAATTCTCACTGGCTTTGTCCTTGTCCAAACCCCTTCTAATAAACCCTCATTTCCCAGATTTAGATGGAGTATCCCCATTATCACTATAAAACTGAACTGAAGATGACTCACTGCTTGTTAATCCTGCCAGGATTTCATTATCATTTAGTCTGTTATTATTGTTATCTAGTTACTGTTTAGATAATTTGTAGCACTGTGTTTTACTTTTTTCTCAGTGTTGTAATTAGAGCTTACTACTCAATTGTACCTAATTTGCTCCTGTATTTCTCCATGTCATGATCACTTCTACTGTATACATACCTTGACTGATACTGTTTTACCATCTATCATGTCTTTCTGTGGAGCTTTACTCCCTGGGCTTCTGCTGAAAAAGGATCTGTGTCCAGTCAAAGATTCCCAGTAAACAAATGTAAATATATATATATATATATATATATATATATATATATATATATATATATATGTGTGTGTGTGTGTGTGTATGTATGTGTGTGTGTGTGTGTGTGTGTCTGTCTGTATAAATGCGCACACATACACACACACACACACACACACACACACACACACACACACACACACACACACACACAGATATATATTTATATATCTATATCATCATCTTCTTTCAGCTGTTCCTGTTAGGGGTCGCCACAGCGGATCATCTGTTTCCATTTCTTCCTGTCCTCTGCATCATGTTCTTTCACACCATCCGCCTGCATGTCCTCTCTCACCACATCCATAAACCTCATCTTACGCCTTCCTCTTTTCCTCTTACCTGGCAGCTCCATCCTTAGCATACTTTTCCCAATATACCCAGTATCCCTCCTCAGCACATGTCCAAACCAACGCAATCTTGCCTCTCTTGCTTTGTCTCCAGACTGTCCAACCTGAGCTGACCCTGTAATATACTGATTCCTAATCCTGTCCATCCTAGTCACACCCAGTGCAAATCTTAACATCTTTAACTCTGCTACATCCAGCTCTGACTCCTGCCTTTTCAACAATACTACCGTCTCCAACCCATATAACATAGCTGGTCTCACTACCCTCTTGTAGACCTTCCCTTTCACTCTTATTGGTACCCGTCTGTCACAAATCACTCCTGACACTCTTCTCCACCCATTCCACCCTGCCTGTACTCTCTTCTTCACCTCTCTTCCACACTCACCATTACTCTGAACTGTTGATCCCAAGTACTTAAACTCATCCACCTTTACCAGCTCTACTCCCTGCATCCTCACCATTCCTCTACCCTCCTTCTCATTTACACACATATATTCTGTTTTAGCCCTGCTGACCTTCATTCCTCTCCTCTCTAAAGCATATCTCCACCTCTCCAGGGTCTCCTCAACCTGGTCCCTACTCTCACTACATATCACAATGTAATCTGCAAACATCATAGTCCACGGGGTCTCCTGTCTAATCTCATCTGTCATCCTGTCCATCACCACTGCAAATAAGAAAGGGCTCAGAGCTGATCCTTGATGGAAACCCACCTCCACCTTAAACGTATCTGTCAATCCCACCACAGTCCTCACCAATGTCACACTACCTTGGAACATTTATTTATTTATTATTTATTTATTTATTCAGTTTGATTAACGGGGAGGTCCACTGGGCTAGGGGGCCCATTTTCAGTGGAGGCCCGGGGAGAAAAGCTCCACAGAACAAAATTTAGAAACACATTTTTCTAAGATAGTAAAAAATACATACAGTAGGGATTCATTCTACAAAAAATAATCAATATAATTTCAATTTAGTTCAATAGATAAATGAGAATACAGTATAATAGCTAGAAGTAATATTTAGTTATGAGTACAAATGAGTAAATTGAGAGTGAGGTTAGGAAGGTGAGAGGTTAGCCAGGAGTGAAGGGGGAGGAGAGTTTGATAGGTAAGGGTGGAAGAGTGCAGTTGCATTTCTTGTTTAGATAGAGGTAGGAATGAAGTTGAGATTTGAAGTTATTGTGGTTGTTGCAGGTCCTTAGAAAAGAGGGCAGAGCATTTCATTTTTTTTGCTAGGGTGAAGGATAAGAGAAGCTGGCCAGCTGGGCACTTAAGTTTATGAATGGTGATCAGGTTTTGGTGAGAAGATCTAAGAGGTCTGAGGGGGGAATATGGTTATAGTATGTTGGATAGTGCGGGGCAGTTTGAGGGTTGGAATAATAATTTGTGGACTGTGGTTAATTGGTGAAAGTCTAGTAGGTTGGGGAGTTCAAGCCAGTTTAATGAGTGAAGGGAATTGTAATGGTGAGAGGAGGATTTGGCACTGGTGGCAAATCTGGAGATTTTGTTGTAGCATATATTCAGTTTTGGAGGTAAGTGTGAAAAATAAGTTAGTGAGCAGGGGAGACATATACATGAGAGAGGGAAGGAGATAGGTAGAGGTGAGAGTTACTCTGGAGGAAGGAGAGAGGAAGTGGTTGTTTCTGTACAGTAGGCCAAGTTTTATGTGAGTTTTTTTGATGTTTAGCTGGATATGGGAGTTAAATTTTAGCTGATTGTCAATAGTGACACCAAGTTTGGCAGAGGGTATGATATCTATCTGAGAGTTGTTAAGGCTAGTAATATGAAGAGAGTTTTCGTCAAGAGGGGATGATTTAGAGGGGGAGAATACAAGGATTTTGGTTTTATTGGCATTAAGAGAGAGGTAATTTATGAGCATCCAGTTTTCAGTGGTAGAGAAGGCATTTTGAGTCAATAGTTGGAGCTCTGCTAGGTTAGTGGCGCAGCAGATCAAAGTGGAATCATCAGCGTATTGTACAATTTTGGTGTTAGGAATGAATTTATGGAAGTCGTTAATAAAGATATTGAATAGCAAAGGGCCTAGTATGGAACCTTGGGGTACTCCAGTGGGAGTAGGAAGGAAAGAGGATGTGGCTTGGCCCCATTTCACTGCTTGGGACCTGTTTGAAAGATAGCTGGAGAACCAAGAAAGGGTTTTTTGGGAAAGGTTAAGATTAGAGAGATGGTTTAGAAGGTGGGTATGGACGATGGTATCAAAAGCTTTGGATAGGTCCAGCAGGATGGAAGATACCAAATTACCAGAGTCACGGGCTGAATTGACAGTATGTAAGAAGGAGAGAAGGGCGGAGTTTGTAATGTGTCCTGGGCGGAAGCCATGTTGGGTAGGGGAGAGTAGCTGGTATTTGGTAAGGAATGATAAGAGCTGTAGGTGGATGCATTTTTCAAGAATTTTGGAGATAGGGGAGAGGATGGCTATGGGGCGGAAGTTGGAGACATTATAATTTTTGCCACCCTTGTGGAGTGGAAGAATATTTGCGGTTCGTCATAGTTTGGGAACGTAAGATTCAAGTAGAGATCTATTGATCAGGATGCTGATAGGCAGAGCAATATCATCTGAAGCTATTTTTAAGAAGGAGGATGGAATGCTGTCAGGGGCATTGGAGCAAGGCTTTAGCTTGTAAAGGAGTTTCTTTATTAGATTGGTGGAGACGGGTTTAAGTTCAAAATTAGGGTGAGAAGGGGAGGGACAGGAGGATTGGGCAGGGAGGGGAGGAGGGTTATTATTGGTGAAGGTTTTTGTAAGCTCAGCTATGGAAGAGGTGAAGAAGGTATTGAATAGTGAGGCAATTTCTGAATCAGATTTGCTGGTGTCAAGACAGGGGTTGTTTTTTGTTCCAGGCTTGAGGAGAGAATTAATAGAGTTCCAGAATTGTTTGGGATTTTTGGCATGATTTTCTTGTAGTTTGACATATCCTGTACCACTCTTACATACGTCTCTGCCACTCCCGACTTCCTCATACAATACCACAACTCCTCTCTAGGCACCCTGTCATATGCTTTCTCTAAGTCCACAAAGACACAATGCAACTCCTTCTGACCTTCTCTGTACTTCTCCAACAACACTCTCAGAGCAAATATTGCATCTGTAGTGCTCTTTCCTGGCATGAAACCATACTGCTGATCACTAATCATCACCTCCCTTCTTAACCTAGCTTCCACTACTCTTTCCCATAACTTCAAGCTGTGACTGATAGTTACTGCAGCTCTGCACATCACCCTTATTCTTAAAGATAGGTACCAAAACACTTTTTCTCCACTCCTCAGGCATCCTCTGACTTTCCAAAATTTCATTAAATAATCTGGTTAAAAATTCCACTGCCATTTCTCCTAAGCACCTCCATGCTTCCACTGGTATGTCATCTGGGCCAACAGCCTTTCCATTCTTCATCCTCTTCATAGCTGTCCTTACTTCCTCCTTGCAAATCTGCTTCACTATCCCCACATCATCCAATCTTCTCTCTCTCTCTCTCTCTCTCTCTTCATTCATCAGCCCTTCAAAGTACTCTTTCCATCTACTCAACACACTCTCCTCATTTGCGAGTACGTTTCCCTCACTGTCCTTTATCACCCTTACCTGCTGCACATCTTTCCCAGCTCTGTCCCTCTGTCTAGCCAATCGGTACAGGTCCTTTTCTCCCTCTTTAGTGTCCAATCTCTCATACAGCTCTCTATATGCCTTATCCTTAGCCTTCGCCACCTCTCTCTTTCCATGCACCTCATCTCCTTATACTTATGTCGACTTTCTTCATCTCTTTGACAATCCCATTTCTTTTTCACCAACCTCTTCCTCTGTATACTCTCCTGTACTTCCTCATTCCACCACCATGTCTCCTTGTCCTCCTTCCTCTGTCCAGATGTCACACCAAGCACCTTCCTAGCAGTCTCCCTTACTAGCTCTGCTGTAGTTACCCAGCTATTCGGTAACTCTTCATTGCCTCCCAGTGCCTATCTTAACTCTTCCCTGAACTCCACCTCACAATCACCCTTTTGTAACTTCCACCATTTAATCCTTGGCACTGCTTTCACACTCCTCCTCTGCTTCTTGATCACCAACATCATCCTGCAGACCACCATTCTATGCTGCTTAACTACACTTTCCCCAGTCACCACTTTACAGTCTCCAATCTCCCTCAGACTGGCCGTCCTACATAGAATATAATCCACCTGTGTGCATCTTCCTCCACTCTTGTACATCACCCTATGTTCCTCCCTCTTCTTAAAATACGTATTCACCACAGCCATGTCCATCCTTTTCGCAAAATCCACAATCATCTGACCTTCTGCATTCCTCTCCTTAACACCATACCTACCCATCCCCTCTGTTCACTTCACCAACATGCCCATTGAAGTCCGGTGCAATCACTAGTCTCTCACCCTTGGGTACTCTCACCACCACTTCATCCAACTCACTCCAAAATTTTTCTTTCTCATCCATCGCACACCCAACTTGTGGAGCATATGCACTAACAACATTCATCATTACACATCAATTTCAAGCTTCATAAACATCACTCTATCAGACACTCTCTTCACCTCCAAAACACTCTTGGCATACTGTTCCGTTAGGATAACCCCTACCCCATTTCTTCTGCCATCCACACCATGATAGAACAATTTGAACCCGCCTCCTATACACCTGGTCTTACTTCCCTTCCATTTGGTCTCTTGCACACACAATATATCAACCTTCCTTCTCTCCATCATATCAGCTAGCTCTCTCCCTATACCAGTCATACTGCCAACATTCAAAGTTCCTACCCTCAGTACTACACTCCTAACATTCCTCCTCTCTTCCTACCTTCGGGCATGCCTTTCCCCTCTTCTTCTTCTTCGTCCAACAGTAGCCCAATTTCCGCCAGCACCCTGTTGGCTAACAGTACTGGTGGCGGTCATTGTTAACCCGGGCCTCGACCTATCCGGTATGTAATTGTGAAAAGTTCTCCGCATCAGTAATTTTTGGCAGAGGTTTTACACCGGATGCCCTTCCTGATGCAACCCTCCCCATTTATCCGGACTTGGGACCGGCACAAAGAAATGCACTGGCTTGTGTATCCCCACTGGCTGGGTTATTTATATATATATATATATATATATATATATATATATATATATATATAAAATTAGATGTTATCACCATAATCCTTTAACTTTAAATCATTACAGCCTTGGGTGTATTACTTCGAGGTGGCATTGTGGCACCTAGACTGTTTATACCCAATTCTTCCATGCTATGCACTCCTCCTTTACTGGTATCAGTCCTAATAAGACTTTCTGACAGTGTTATGTCTCCACTTCCAGATATGCTTCAGACTTCTGATTTATGGTGGTGGTGCTGCGGTAGCGTTGTCGCCTCACACTAAGACGCTGTCCGGTTCGATTCCCAGCTAGAGCGTCTTCTGCGTGGAGATATGTGTGAATGGGCGTACCTTCGTTGAAGGTTGTATGTCAGGGCTGGTAACTCGACATGTAAAAATCAACTACCAATCATTAGTGGACCGGAGTTCCACTGTGGTGACCCCTAACCGGGAAAAGCCGAAAGACACAAACAAACTAGGTGGCAAATAACCTGATCTGAATCAGTCCTTGTCATTTCCTTTCTCCATCCTTAGGCGTATTACTCCTAGGTGGCAGATGGTCTGAGTATGTCCTTCTCTTTTATCTTTAGACGCTATCTCTGCTTCTTACATTTTCTTCACATACCAGGCAGTTGCTCTGCCCCCGTTTCACATATTATTTCTGCAATAATACCACTCTCTCTGAAACTCTGCATTTATCAGTTCAGACTGTATGTCATGTCTCATCCCTTTTTTTTTTACTTGGACCAGCTCTGACCCACATTCTACCTGGCACTGTTCACAGTTCCACTTCTTGCCTGCACAGCCATTGCAAGCACTCTGCCTATAAAACACACCCTCTGTTTTCTTCCCATCCTTTCTAGCCTTAAAATTTTGCTGTCTGCCCATTCTCACTGCTGCAACCCCACAGGCACTCACTGATGTACATTATCAGAAAACAATTGTTAACACATTTACACAGCAAAAACCTCTACCCTTTGCACAAAATGAAAAGGTACAACTTTTGCAAGTTGTGCTGCAAGTTTACCACATAATTCTTCACTTGCCCAAATCAGGTGATATTCACTTAAACCCAGGCCTTAACCTCAGGTTACTCTCCCACACACCCATTCAACTTCCAGATGAAAGGTTGCTAAGACTGGCTGTCTTAAAAATTAGCATTATTAATACGTAGGTACTCCTAGAGTCTTAGGTAACTTCTGAACAACCCAACATACTTGCAATCAAATTTCTGCACCCCCAGACTGTGGCTAAAAGCTAAATCTTGCCCATCTCCATTGATCTAGAACAACTTCTCTTTGTATAGTTATAGCAGACCTAGTTTTAGTTCTGCAGGGGGCATCCTTTTAC